>NW_005871335.1:91624-101560 GCF_000147115.1 Myotis lucifugus | reverse complement strand
CCCCTTGAGTGTGGCTCTTCCACAAAATACCACGTGCCGGCGCACATGTTCAGTGCAATTGAAACTTCGTGGCCCGTGCGCAGAAGTCAGTATTTTGTGGAATGGCCACACCCAAGGGGCCAAAGAGCCGCATGTGGCTCGCGAGCCGCAGTTTGCCGACCACTGCACTAGGTTCTTTCCATTTCTAGGTGCCTGGCTCTCCTCCCTGGTAAGAACTAGTAGAGCTACACCACAGTTCGGTTACAAACAGCTGGAGGGTGAAGTCGTTCTCAGACACAAGACTGAAACACCTTGGAGACCAGAGCACCCTGTATTGCTTGTGCACCAAGATGAAAGGGTGGGGTAGGCTCTCCCCTAAAGCCCTCTAGTCTAGTTCAATACTTAACTAAGGAGCAGTTGGTTTTCCCTAAGCTGGATCCCAATATGAAAACACCTTATCCTAAGCAATCTCCTTTCATAGGAACAGAGACGACATGGAGAAAAGAACAAGGATGCATCCATTCATCCTTAATTCTCCTAGTTCAAGGCTTTTAGTATGGCATCATAGAACACAAAGTTGCTGAACTACATATTAAAACAACTGTTAAGTGCCCCCAAATAACACTGGTTGGCCAAATGCAGATATGAGTTAAGTCTGAAAAGGAAATAGAAAATCATCGAATATGTTGCTCCCTGGCAAGGTTTCAGTTCTGACTCTGCGTGCTCCAAGACCCCCATGCAGTAGAAGCAAGAGGGCAGCTAACAGAGAGGTCTTCATGTCCACTCCCTCCTGGTCTCAGATTTTGTCTCCTAGTCTCCTGCTAAGGAAGGAAAGCCATTCTACATCACTCCTTGTCATTCATTTACATAGTAATCCAATCATTCATTATTGAGCATCTACTGAATGCTAGGTACTGGGCTGGGCAATGGGAAAAGAAACCAATATCTGTGTATCACTAAGTATACATTCTACAAGGGCAAAGATCATGGTTGTTTTGCTCCCTATATTTTATCTTCTGCCTGGCCATTGCCTCTATAGTTGGAGGCATTCAATAGCATTTGGGGGATTAATGAGCCAACACATTAAGCCCTTTGAGGATGGGAGAGAAGCCTTCTGTAGATATGTACCTTTATTAGTGCAAGAATCCTAGGTGGTTATTTACTTTTCTTCCCACCTCACGGAGGAGGAATGGCCTTTGCTCACTCAGTAAGTGCTGCTGTCAAACTGCTTTCCTTGAGGATGACAGGTAAGTCTGTGTGTGGTCGAAGAGGGGACCACAGAACGGGAATATGTTGATTCATATCCTTCAGTGAATGGGTTCATTCCAACTCTGGCACTGCTGCCAACTGTGCTACGAAGCCAGCAGGACTTGGCTCTGGAAAACTCACCTGAAAGTCACAGGCTTCATTTCCTATCCCAGCCCCTTCAGCCACTGGGCATGAAGTATTGGATGAAGTTAAAGGTGAGTTCTGCATTTACTGTGACTAAGGTCCCACCTCTCCCTGATCATCTCTCCGCTGCCATCCTGATGGCACCTTCATGCGCATGCAACCAAACCCAAACACTGGCTGGCCCATTACCAGTCCAATCTCGCTAATAAGCAGCAATGATGGCTTTGTTACAAAGGTAATTCTTACCATCCACAGCTCCCTACCCCAACCCCTGCATGCTAGAAATCCTTCAAAGTTTTGTTTAAGCTTACATGAGATGAAAACTGCAAAAAGCTGTGGGAAAGATTCAATTATCCAGCAGAATGAGATGACAATTGACACATTGCAAAATCCAGCGCCAGCCAATAGGGTCCTGGCTCCTTTTCCTAGGGTGAGAAGAGGTCAATTCTGTCATATGTATCTGGGTTATCTCCAAAGCTCTTGAGAAGCCACCTGGAACTAGAGGTGACACTGGAAAACACCTAGTGATTTGGGCCAAATGGAGCAAAGCTGGACCAGAGCCAAAAGCTTTAACCCTGACTGTTCTGTTCCTAACAAAGAAAAAAGGATAAACTAGACCTACCCCTTGGGTCTTAAAAGGATGCCTTCCCTGCACAAAGAGGCAAAAGGGTGGTTTTTACTGACTATGATTAGATGTAAGGTATTACTCTTATTGGGATCACATTCTGTAAATGCTCAGCCTCATCCATCACACTCCACTCTAGTAGTTGCCATATTGACCTCTTGACAGTCCCCTAAATTCATCATGTCCTATCTGATCTTCCTGTCTTTGTAAATGTTGTTTCCTATGATCATCCCTCCCCAATCACACTCCTGCTGGTCAATCAGCCAAAATCTTCCAAGCCCAGACTTTAATATCCTTCCAGAGACAGCCTAAACCCCTTCTAACTAACACTACTTCCTCTCCTTCCTCTACTCTGCCCACCCCAAGAACGAGTCAGATGTCCCTTCTCTGTGCTACTCCAACACTGTTTGTCTCTCCTTTCATTACAATACTTATCACATTCTAGTGTAACTATCAATATTTAAAAAATCAGTCTAGATTATGAATTCCAGGAGGGAAAGGGCAATGTCTTACTCATTCCTGCTGGATCCCCAGTACCTTCGCCATGGGGCACCCTCCATAAATGTTAAATGGTTAAGTGGACAAAGAGCATAATACGTGTAGTCTTGTAAATACTAAGGACCAGGTAGTGTTCATTTCTGTGATTCTTCTGCCTGGTACATAATTAGTTTGCAATTTGTTGAACACAGAAGAAATGACTGAATAACTCATTTGAATTTACAATAATACGTTCAAAGTGTCAACAACAAGCACTCTTATTGATGACAACGATGATAATTTTCTGAGCAGCTCCCCTTCACTGAGTGACTACTGTAATCCAGGCACTGTGGCAGGACCTTATGTGCATGTTCTCCAATCCTCATTTTACAGATTTTACAGAGGCTCAGAGAACTTCAAGGACTTCCCCAAGCCCACACAGAGAGTGCATGTAGAAGGCAGGATTCACATGTTGGCCTGTGTTAGTGGCAAAGCCCATGCTTACTCTCATATGCTATGTGTAATTTGGTCAGTGGTTACTGAATTCCAGACACCATGCCAGGCATTTTTAAAAATAGTGTTTTGTTCCTTATGATTACCCTGTAGGATCAACAACTTTGGGAAGTATCATCTTCATTCTACAGAGGAGAAGGCTGAAGCCTCTTCAAATCTCAACTGTCTACAATCCCAAATAGGGTACAACCTATGAAAAGTACAGCAGTAGTTGGAGACATGCCACAGAAGTTTAAGATCAAAAGAAATATTAGAATCTCAAACAAATTTTAACCAAGTTCAGTCCATAAGATCAATGCAAAGATCCATAATAAAAAAATAAAAACCACCAAGAGATTAAATATATTAGGATGTTGCATATCTTCTCAGTTCAACGGGTCCCCGAGTGGGCTCATCCCAATTTTCCAGCATCTCCCAAAGTGAACCTTTCTTCCAATAGGAACAGTCCTCACTACATATCTCACACATTCCTATTCCTCTCTCTTTGATAATATGGTCCCCTCCATCTCTCCTATCCCTAATCTCCAAAATTTATCAAAATTCTCCATTTTCCTCTGTTCTGTAGCATTTATGCCCTTTACCAAACCATTAGGTATTACTCTTACTGTTTTATCTCATGATACATTTTGTGCATTACAACTTTGCTTTTATAACTACATCTTAACAATTAAGCCTTATTCATTCTATCTTATGAATAATATAACACTATTGTGTGCCCATACCTCAACTTTGATTTTAAAACTATATCTTAAGCTGAGTTAATTTTCATTTTACAGATGAGGAAACTGAGATACTAAGAGGCTAAGAGAATTACCCAAATTCATCTAGATAATTAAGGAAGACTTCATGAGCAAGTAGAGTCTTCTAACTTCCATACTGTTTCTACAATGGCGTGCTGCCATACACTTTTATGGTGCCTAGATCGTTTCTTAACTTAAACCCCAGGCCCAAATATGTAAGGTGAAAAGTTGAGATGTTAGGCACTGATGACCTAGGATAGCAAGCCATCCCCAGGGACCTTCTATTACTCAGGAAGACTCATCTCATCTCACTGCCAAGAGAGTCTCATCGATGATGATGGCACCTGTTAGTGACTGGGCTAGGTGACGTCACGTGGGAAACTCGATGTAAAGAAGCCATATTGCTAACAGCATCATCAGGTGGGTGTTCCTTATTTGGCGTGGCCCTTTTTTGCATTTAATGGAATGTTCTATTTCAAGTCACATTGACAACATCTGCAGTTCGCCATTTTGGAAGCCCTTGAAAGTTGGGTTCTATACCGAGTCATAATTTACAAGCAGAAAGAGGAAAATTCTGCTGCTCCCCTGGGTAATAAGCACTACCTTGTTCCCAGGTGACCTATTCAACTTTCCAAGCCCCACCTTCATATCAGGCTCCCAGGGATAAAGGGAGTGCCACTCATGACTAGCACCCATACCTAAGGCTGCCAGTCTCATTTGTCTGAGAAACAAAATGAAGAGACATTTCAAAGCTGTTAAGCCAAGGCCTTCTTAAAAGGAGGGCTCAAACTCAATCAATAAAATGTGATTGCTGATGATTCTGTTTTTGCTTTTACACAAGTGGGAGGGAAGGAAACTAAAGGCTCTGTTCTATCTTGGCCTCACAAACCTGTGCAATGTCAGATTTGTAGGAAAAAAATATTTACATGACTGCAAGCACACTATTGCTAGCCTCAGACACTGTGCCAAAATCACTGAATGCATTATCTCATCTCATCCACATAACAAATGTGTGGGGTATGTACTATTATCCTCTTTCTACGTGTAAAGAAGCTGAAGGGAAACCATTTGAATTTTCAGATAAGGAAAAGAATGTATGACACATTCTTGGCTTAAGGGGTTGCTTATCATAAGGCATTGGGGGCGGGGGCAAACTTGGATAAGTCTCATCGGTTTGATTGACAGTCATGTACCACTCAAATGCAACCTTAATTCTAGCTCTTTCAAACTAATTTCTAATTTCCACTTTCAAACTCTCTATGACTCACATCCATTTAACACAATTTAGTCTTTCAATTGAAAACATAAAAAATATATACTGAATAACAACTTTTAAAAGAAACCTTGAACCAAAACATAAATGATATACTGGATTTTGACTCAGTTAGACCTGGCTGTGAATCCTCCAGGCTGACCCTCTGTGGGCTCTGGTTGCCTTATATATAAAGTTACTCTAAGAATAGATGAATTAAAATATGTGCAATATTATGTCATATATGTGAAAGCACCACATAATTATAATTGTCATTGCTGTTATTATCATGAATAAGCTGACGTATAGGGAAGTGGGATGCATTGTGTAAATTAAATCAGACAGCTGTTTTTGGACCAGGAAATTCTCTCCTGGTGCTGCTAAGCATTCATTCTTGCAGATGTGAACTGCTTTTGTAAGGATGGAATGGTGCTCTTGCTAGCACCGGGAAAATCACCTCTCCCCCTCTCTCTCTCCCCCTTCTCCCTCTCCCTCTCTCTCCTGCCTTCCCTCCCTCCCTCTCATCTCTTCAGAGATCTTGGCTGCCTTACATTTTCAGTAAAATGAGATCTGAGCCGAATGAGGAGCCCCAAGAACTCCCAGGCATGGTATTCCCTCTCCAGCCTAGCTGAGTTGTCCTTAAGTAGCCAAAATTGACACAATCTCTCACATGGAAAGCACACATGGTACTCCCTCAGCAGCTAGTTAGCTGAGCCTGGCCAAGCTCACCCCCACCCAGTCCCATTTGTGGCCAGCGGTGACTGCAGCCTGGACAGCACACTAGGCATTTTATAAAGAGTGTTCTGTTCCTTACCATTACCCTGTAGGGTCAACAACCTTGGGAAATAGTAGTATCACAGCTTCATCATAAACCAAATGACTAGTGCAGAGCCATCAAATCTACCAAGAGCAGGTCTCTGTATTTTAAGCGTTCTATCTACACAGGTCTAGGGAAAAAGCTCCTTGTATATACTTTTCATTTGGGGGATAGGATGGGGTGAGGGAGGGTAGGCACCTTTGATTAACGAAACACTAAGCTACAAAGCACCAGAGTATTCCTGAAAGCTAGTGCTGCTGACTGAAATTCAGTCAATATGCCTTCTACAGGCCAGATCTACTCCCCAAATTTTCCTTCTGCAAAATGTTTACAGTGCAGACTTTTGCTGGCCTTGCCTGGTCTGGTATTCCTCAGTAATGATGCCAAGCCTAGTACTGCATCAATTAGTGATGCTCTGGTAACTCTGTAAGAATCAGTACCCATTTCCTGGGCAGGGCAATTCATCCCAAGATGGTAGAGAGGTGTTTTGTTTTATTTTTTTAAAACTCTTTTAAGATTTAGTAGGTTTTATAATCAAGGGTTATGTTCCTTTTGATAAAGCTCAGCCATGAGTAAATTAAAACTGCAAATCATGGAAACAGAAATGAAAGACCTACTAAATGCTCCTGAGACAGTTACTCAACCTTAATGCATTGCGTTCCTGCACCTGTTAAAGCTGCCAGATGGGAAAAATAAACAAAACAAAACAAACAAAAAACCCCCACAAAAAACAAAGTCCCCTGAACTGTGAGTCATAATTATGTTCCTATTCAGACCTGTGACATACAGGGACATCACTGACTGAGTGAGTCGTTCTGTTTATGGAGGGCGAAAACCACCTGGACCCTGGAAGAAATCGCCTTTTGAAGTTAAGTGTATGGATGTGTAAATAGAGAGTCCATAATGGTGCATCTCTGCCTAAATGTCTTCATAAAGGGCAAATTAGTGCAGATCCTAACGAGGCATTTGCAACGCTAACCTAGTTTTCTGTGTTTAGCTAATAGCTAGCAATTTCGCTTACACTTTTATCCCCTCATTACTTAGCAATGACGATTACTTAGTAAACACATGTGAAAGGCCTTGTACTCCATGGCACCCCTCCTGGGTTGGAAATAACCTCCTCCTAATGCTTCTATTTATATAATGTAGTTGCTGATACACCAAACCAAGTATAGCTGTGACAGGTATCCCATTGATGGGAGGCTAAGAACAGACCCATTCTCAGCTGGGTCTCCTGCGATGGCCTGACCAAATGCAGGGACTGGAAATAAAGGATGCTGGGGGTGGAGCCTCAATGATGTTAACCCTTTGTAAATCTTAAAGGGACTCAGATGGCGCGTCTCATATGAAAATTATTTATGATGCTGGAGAGAGGTAGGGAAAGGGCATTTCATAACCAGTGAAATATGGAATGAGAATGAGAGAGAGAGAGAGAGAGAGAGAGGTTGAAATAGACATGTAGAAGAGAAAGATGCAAAATGTGGCCTTGTGAGATGCTACCCAGTTCATTCCTGGATATATGACTGATATAAACCTTTACAAGTCACCTAACCTAGGAATTTTCCCTTAGATGTAGGATGGGGAAAAAGAGGTCCCACTAGAGGATTGCAGGGCACTGTTTATCATCTGCCAGGCCCACAGTATATCTCTAATTTCTTAGTAGGGTGGCCAAGCCCCAAAGAGAATAATTTTGAATGAAAGATTTCCTATTCCTGTTCTATGAAGAGAACATTGAAACTGAATAACGGTCTTTGGATCTGGGTCCAATGTAAGGGCAGACAAGGGTTTTTAATATCCAGAATCAGAGGGTGGGGATTGGCTGGACTGAAGGAAGATGCAGGAAGCATGTCCCTGTTCCCCAATGATGCTCAAATGTGCCTGCTCACAGGGGCAGGGTTCCTGCTCTCCGCTTCTGGTGACTTCATGGGAAGTTGGCTGAGTCCCCAATTCTGCAGAGGGAATGCAGGCAGAGGGGAGCGCTGCAAATGGGCCTTACCCTGGGCACCTAAATGACAGGTGTGAAGGGAAATGGGGTGGACACCATCAATGGGAGGAGGCACTAAATTGGGGAACACTGCTGATGCTGAGGCTTTTCTCACAGGTCCCCTCCAAACCTCCGACGCCCTGCACCAACGAAGACATTGCTTGGAAATCAGAATCCCTTCCAACACAGAGACACACAGGTGCAGGCAGGCACTAGCCCTACCTCATTCCCCTGCAACTGGCTTGCCATCCGCTGCTAAAACCAAACACTGGCACAAGTAGCCTGAGGTCAGTGAGTCTGAGCCAGCACACCCCTGCCACTGGGCATTCCAAAGGACCGTAATTTAAAGTGGCATCTATGATGCTGTATTGTTTCTGATGGGGTTTGCTTTTATTGGGGGGGGTGGGGAGGGAGAGGGGGGCGGGCTAGGATGTTTCAGACCATCACCACTGGGCCTGATGGGTTTGGGGAAGGAATGGAGGACCTCCACATCCCTCTGGTCCCTGATGAATATTCTCCACTCCCGCATCTTCCCGCAGTCTCTTGAAAGTGCTTGGATACCCAGGGCAGGGCTCCGCGTCCATTTTGCCAGCCGGAGCCACCAAGTTTGGGAACTTTGAAAGCCTGGGGTTGGGGGTGGGGGTTGCTAAGGCTCAGATTTCGGCGCCAGAGTTCTCAGCCAAAAAGCCTTGAAAATCAACACCCATCTGTCTCTCCTTTCTCATCCCCCACCCCTTGTACGTTCCAGAACTCCACACGGATACTACCCCAACGGACACACACACACACACACACACACACACACACCCATCCTTGGGTTCAGAAGGTTTTTAATTCGGAAGGCAGCAAACCCGCAGAGCTGAGCAGGTCTCTGCCACCACCCTCCCCGCATCCCACCCCGAGAGGCCACCTGAGTGTCTTGCACAGGATACGACCCCATACATTCCAAACACGACACACCACCAACCCGCCCGCGACTCCGGCGCGCCCCATACCTGATATGCAGACGATGAAATTGGCTTGAAGAAGAAAAAGCACCTCCCAGACTATTTCCATCCTCTGATTCTCATTCCAAGTGCATCACTCGACGGGAAAACGGGGGGCGGGGGGGAGCCCGACACGGCACACACACATCCACACACTCACACACTTCTGGGCGAGTGCACACTCGCACTCCCACCGGACAGCCGGTCAAGGGACAGTCACCCCCAAGATCAATATCGCCGCTTGACTTGTTCAGGCAAAAATCCCCTCGGGCTCAATGGATGCGCGCCCCAGGTGTGCTGACACATGTCCGATGTCTCGCTGCCCCGGAGGTGTCCCCGCTCAAAGGTCTCTGCTCCTGGCCCGAGCGGCGGAAGCAAGCCCAGCAGAGGCGGCGGCAGCCACCTGAAGCCACCAGCGCTGGGCTCCGTCTGCAAAAACCAGACCCCGATCCGCCGGGCGCCCCAAGAAGGCATAGACGAGAGCCCCCCGCCGGGCCGCGCTGCTCCTCGGCTTTCGGGGCCCCGGCAGCTCGCAGCTCGCCGGCCGAGCCCAGGCAGTCGGCGCCAAGTTGCCCTCGAAGTCCGCCCCGCTCACCGGGGCATGGTCAGAGGGCGGCTGCTGCTCCGCTTCGGGGCCGGTCCTCTCCTGCTTCCGGGGGGCGGAGGGAGGAGCAGACGCGGCAGATAGGAGACCGGGAGAGAGAGAGGCAGGGATTAGTGCCCGAACCCGCCGGCCGCCGGCAGCCTCCGCCGACCCTCCCTGCTCCCAGGTCCGCGCGCAGCCCGCCGCCTCCGAGCCCGACCCAGGCGGCGCGTCCAGGGCGCCGATCGCGAATGGCGAGGAGCCGGGGACCCGGGCGCGTCGGGGGCCCGCGGGCTCCCCACGCTGCGCGCGCGCTTTGCGATCCTCGGCTATGTTCCGGGGCTCCCCCAGAAACCCTGGGCTTCCAGCGCCCGCAACGAAGCGCCGCCGGCCGCCGCCGCCCGAGGGTTTCCAGCACTGCAACTGCAGGGGCCGTTAATTTTCCTCGCCTACCGGAGGCCCAACGCCTGCCTCGACCAAGCAAGGGAGGAAAAACCAGTTGGGGGTCTAGAAGGAAGGAGGGATAGGGGGGACCGAAATGGGAGGTTCCGATCCAGGTTGAACCATTTCTTCGCGGGCCACCCGGGA
>NW_005871335.1:11849-90701 GCF_000147115.1 Myotis lucifugus | reverse complement strand
CTTCTCCGTCGCATCTCTCTGCTTCATGCATGAGCAGCTGGTATGCGTCGATGTGCAGATTATCCTGGTGTTCATCGTCTAATGCTCTGTTGTGAGTTACTGTCTATTTCCCCCAAGGACATGCTGAGTTTAGTCAGCGCTCGCCTTACCTTATCTTTATCTTTTAAATCTATGTCACATTCTCTCTGTCTCAATTCGACTTCTAGCTCTCTAGATAAGTACGGCACTAGTACATAAACATAACGCATTTTCGATTATCGAACTGTACAGCCCAAACAGGCTTTACTACGTGGCTGGGCTTCTTGATCCTCTCCTTGCTTCCTGTGGCTATTTTTATCGGGCGGTGGAAAGTGGGACGGTTTAACCCCATGAGAGTATATTGATAGATTTTGCCTGGTTTTTTGGTTTCGAAGGTTCCGGCGCGGAGGCAGATGAACTCCCCCCGCGTCCTTTCCGGGTTTTTTGAACGTACACCAATGGCCAGGAGTCTGGCGGTCCGTGGGCGGAGTGCCGGGGGCGGGGGGGGGGGGGATGTGGGAGGGAGCCGAGTTAACAGCAGGAGCTTCCTAGTCTGAGCTCACTCGGGGAGCGGGGCTGCTTAGTCCTGCTGCCCCCAGCGATTCTAGAAAAGAACCCGTGGCTGACTGCCTACTATTTCAATAGGAGGTGTGGCCCAGGGATCTGCTCTCTGCCTTGACAGCCAAGGACTCCAGGTGATCAACGCATTAAAAATCTAGGCCCAGATGAAGAAAGCCCAGCATTCTTATTTCCAGAGCTCCAGGCTCAGCAGGAAAGATATTGAGACCTCGTACCATTAAAAGAATCTCAGGTAGTGAGAATGAGCCCATTTGGGAAACATGGCGGGGGGGGGGGAAGGGGGGGTGCAGAGGGGCTGTTTATCTCCGTGCCCTGAAAGCCCACTGCACGAAAGGACTTTTTGAAGGGAGAAAAAAAGCAGTTTGCCAAAGATGAACGGATTCCATCCCAGGGAGGGGTTTGATACCAAGGACAGTGACCTACCTTCTGCATTTGGGAGCCCAATGTTTGGCTAGCAAGAAAGATCTCTCTGGAAGCAGAAGCAGGGTGCCTGGATTTTTATCCCACGACCTATTTATTTATGAATGAATTATGCAAATATTAAGGGCGTGCCTGATATGTGTCAAGCCCTGTAGCAAGATGCTGGAGTTTTATAATTGAAAATCCATAATCCTTGTTTTCAAAAAGCCTAAAGACCATATTCTCTTCATTTGCTTTAAGAGCTAAAGCCAGTAAAATTACACTTAATTTTTCCCCTTTTCAGTCTGTAGCTCGCCTTCAAGCCCTCTCAAAAACATTTAGTCTATTATCTGCTGCAAGTACTTTTACTTTAAAAAAAATACAAAAATAAACAAAAACCATTCATGATAGTATTTGTTTAAGTGAAAATAATTGCATGCATTGTTTTCTATGTACTACATATTGCCAAATCCTTTACATGAATTACCTTATTTAATCATCAGAACATCCATATAAGAGAAATATTATTACTTCCATTTTACAGGTGATAAAACAGAGGCCCAGAAAAGCTATTTGCGGTCTCAGGGCTACTAATTAGTAGTGTAGAAACCACAACCAGGCATCCCAAACTCAGAGGCCATGCTATACCATCTCCCCTCATGCTCTGTGGAATTCATAGTATCATCTTGGAGGGGTCCTTTTGTGCTTAGTTAGAACCAAAATCCACACATGTCGCAGCTAGACATCAGTTAAAGACAGGATGAAATGTAACAGTACAATATGCAACTTATAATTTAACTACAGTAGAAATGGGAGAAAGAAAAGATCACTGGGAATTAGGGGTAATCAACGGCATTTCTGATGAAAATCTGAGTGTCTGCTAAGTGCCAATTCTCTCCTTGAAATACAGCACTGAACACAACAGTCCCTCCATGTTGACTTTCTATGTTAGCATGTTCTAGAACAGTGGTTCTCAACCTTGGCTGCACATTAGAATCACCTGGGAATCTTTTTAAAATCCTGATTTCTGGGCCTCATCCTCCAGAACTTCTGTTTCTTTGTTACTAATGTTGTGGCCCCACCACATAACAAAGAAACAGAATTTCCGGAGAATGAGGCCCAGAAATCAGGATTTAAAAAAGATTCCCAGGTGATTCTAACGTGCAGCCAAGGTTGAGAACCACTGTTCTAGAACCTCATGCTATACCTTCCTTCTTTTCATTACAGTTCATCTCTCTCTCTCAAATATCCAGCTTCCTTCTGAACTCAAGATTTTAAAAATGGGACACTTATTTACAACAGATAAATTGCAGGCACTCTGTAAATGATTGCTGAAAAAAATAAATAGGTTTACTTGCTTATTTAAATAACTCCAATCTTTTGGGTATGTGGTACATGTCACATAGTATATTTCAAGTGCACATTAATATAATTTCAGACCAGATTTACTCTAACTCCCTTAATTTTCAGGTGAGAAGATGGAGGATTAAGGTGAGTTTAAGTGATATGTCCAAGTTCAAATACAGACAGAAGTAGAGGCAGTGGCAGAATTTGACTGCAGCCTTCCTAATTATTAATTTTAAAATCTTCGCTGGTTCCCAAACTGGCCCCTGTACATGGAGAGCAAGAAGACATCTAGAAAAGAGGAAGACTGCTCTAGAGTGGTAGATGGTGCTTTTAATAAGCAAGGGAACTTGCATATGAACTTGGGTGGTCACAAGACAAGTAGATCTCCGCATCTGACTGCCAAATCCTAAAATGAAATTACTGAGTTCAGTAATATATATAAAACCTAGAATTCAGTGGTTCTCAACCTTCTGGCCCTTTAAATACAGTTCCTCAGGTTGTGACCCAACCATAAAATTATTTTCGTTGCTACTTCATAACTGTAATGTTGCTACTGTTATGAATCGTAATGTAAATGTCTGATATGCAGGATGGTCTTAGGCGACCCCTGTGAAAGGGTCGTTCGACCGCCAAAAGGGTTGCGACTCTCAGGTTGAGAACCCCTGATCTAGATGGTCTCAACAACACCTTCCTCTCTCAAGGCTATGTCCTTACAATGAATCCTAGGTGGAGGATGGTGGGCAAAACCTACATTCCAAGGAGGTGGAGGGATTGAGGAAACTGACTTCCCAGGTTCTGTTCCTGGGGCAACCAGCTGTTTCATCCTCTTGATGACCTACCTCCTCCAACACCCTTCCATCTCTGTCATTCTTTTTGTTGTTGTTACCGAATAACACATTGCAGCAGGTAAACACGGAAAATATGTTATCTAAATCCATACAAATTAGTGGAAGATGTTTTCCCAGATTTTTTTGCTTTCTATCCAATTCACTTTCATCTTAATCCTACTATTTGTGTGTGTGCCATTTGTGTGTGTGTGTGTGAGTGTGAGAGAGTATTTATGGTTTTGTGATGTAGATTTCTTCTACATTAAACTTTTCTCAGAGAAGTTTTGTATGAGCAAGAATCCTCTTCTTACACCAGCTGCAGTACCTTCAGGTAGCAGTTATAGATCAATATAGTGGATTTTAGCTCCATAATGGTTCTCTGGTTTAAAGAAAGGCTTTAATTAGGACAACAGCCTGCTCCCATCTCAGCCTGTATAATTTCAGAGTTAGCAACTAATGCATTAGGTTTTTAAATTATTTGCCAGGAATTTTTTTCACATTACCTCCCCAATGATTAGCGTTAAAATCACAGGTATTAAGTCTTGCTTTTTCTTTTGCCCCTGAAAAACACATTCTGGTTGACTACTCAGCATTTGCTACGTGCTGAGTTAGAGAGTCATATGTCCCATTTATTAGGAAGATCTTCACACAGGGATTGTGGCAGACAGACCCACTCTGAATAGTTGGAAGCCCAGGTCAAAAGTCCAAAATCTGATGAAGTCTTTCCTTCCCAAACTCATGGGCCTTCCTCATTCCCTGCCCAGCCTTGACACTGCCTAGCACCGCCAAAGGTCTCATGTGGGGTCTTTCATGCTGGTGTGAGATGCCTCAGGCTCCAGCGCCCATGGTTTTCCCACACACACTTATTGAAAGAGTGATTTCTTGGCCATACTCTCAGTCCTAGGTGCGCACTCACCAGCATTGCTGCCGACCTTGGGAAAACAGTACCTGGCCCCTCCCTCGGCCCAATGGTAGCAAACATCAAATGCTTGTATGGAATAACTTTGCTTTCATTCAAAGCATTGGAGATGTTCAATAAGCAAGGAATGTGGTAGCTCAGAGGCTCTAAAACCGTGGTTCTCAACCTTCCGGCCCTTTAAATACAGTTCCTCATGTTGTGACCCAACCATAAAATTATTTTCGTTGCTACTTCATCACTGTCATGTTGCTACTGTTATGAATCGTCATGTAAATATCTGACATGCAGGATGGTCTTCGGCGACCCCTGTGAAAGGGTCTTTCGACTGCCAAAGGGGTCGCGACCCACAGGTTGAGAACCGCTGCTCTAAAAGGAATCCCATTCAATCATCACAAAGGATGGACCCTGCTGTAGAGGTCTCCACATCTAGCTTATTTTCTTCTCCTGAACATGGAATTTCAAGATTGTTCATCTCAACTTCAAACAGCAGAATTTTTCTCCCTGGTACTACTGTGTGGATTTAGTAAAGCAGGAGGAGGTGAGTTACCATGTTAAGAAACCAAAAAGTTCTGAATCTGTTCTCTGATTGCTGCTAGACAGAGGTTCTCAACCTGTGGGTCGTGACCCCTTTGGCGGTCGAAGGACCCTCTCACAGGGGTCGCCTAAGACCTTCCTGCATATCAGATATTTACATTACGATTCATAACAGTAGCAACATTACAGTGATGAAGTAGCAACGAAAATAATTTTCTGGTTGGGTCACAACATGAGGAACTGTATTTAAAGGGCCGGAAGGTTGAGAACCACTGGGCTAGACAGAGGAGAACACATTAAATCAAGAAGAACCTCCTGCCAGGTAGATAGATCAGGACAGGAATGAGTAGCCACAACCTGGTGACAGAGTTACCAGCAGCTGAGACCAAAAGGAGGTGGTATGACTTGCACCTTTGTTAAAAAATAGAAACATGCCATTGTCAGGTACTATAACATATCACACATAATGAAGTGATGGTTTTCATCTTATATGTTCCATTACCTTCTCTTACTGAATCTATAAAACCCTTGTGAGCTGATACTACTTTATGCTGAGTTCCCTCTTGGGAGATGGTGGACATAAATATTACATGGAAACGTATTTTATTTTAATTTCCCATAAATTATTATTTAGGAAAAATGGTTTTTTAAATAGATCTGAAAAAATCTTAAATATATTTTAAAGAATCAACGTTTAAAAAAGGAGTATTTTTTTTTCCATTTCAAATCACTAATTTCTCTCATGATAAAATAAGAGTTCCTGGTGGCTGTTTCTCCCCATCCTTGCCATGAAATGGGAAACAGACTGGTATCCTTCCCTCTTCACTTCAGGTTTTTCATTTGAAAGAAAATGAGCAGAACAAACTCTATTTTATCCTCTTGTATCAATGAATTTCAGAAGGAGGTGGTAGTAATTGCAGGGGTGTTGCCCTAATAATTTTTAGACTCTTGGATTTAGCTCAATCAATAACTTCTTGAGTTAGTTTGTTCAATAGTCGTCATTAACCAAAGAAATGGAATAAGGCTCCTTATCAAGCAGAATGTGAGTGCTACTCCCAAAGATTTCACATTTACCTTCAGGAGTTTTATAACATTTTTCAAAATAAATTGATTTTAATATACATGAATTACAATGACTCTTAAGACCGTATAGAGTGATAGTGTTACACAATCAAATGATGGAAAACTTGGATAGGCTCATTGGTATAAGGAAGTGGGATCTACAATGGTTCAGTGACTGATTTTAATCTGAACCATTTGGCCACGGAATTCTTATATCAGCAGAACCTCCTCTCATCACCTGCTACCAGCTATCTACTTTAGCTGGGTGTGATGTTGAGGCAGCCTGGATATGCCTATCCCTGTGGAGAAGCAATTTCCAAATTTAAAGTGAAGGGGACTAGAGGTAAGGGGACTTGAGAACCCCCGCCTCACCATTCCCCATGTAGGGGAAGAGGTTTCTGGCAACTCTAATGGAAACCCAAACTAGATAGTGCAGACCCAGTCAACTAACCAAAGTCCTGCCAGGAACAGGAAACCAATAGTTATTTAATCATTATTTTTTGAGACAAATTAATGTAAAGAAAGGGTTAAACAGGGCTCAAAGGCCAGTAGGAAACACTAAGTTAACACTGAGAGAGTAACTGAAGCAGCTACCACCATTATGACCTGGGAGGCAAAGCAAGGGCATTGGGGTTATCAGAACGGAGAAGCCTGGGAAAGGGGGTCCCCAATGATCTGGAGCCAAACCTCTCAAGGGAAGGTGCTTCCCATTGGTGCTGGCACCTTAGAACAGTGGTTTTCAACCTTGGCTGCACATTAGAATCACCTGGGAATCTTTTTTTTTAAATATATTTTATTGATTTTTTACAGAGAGAAAGGGACAGGGATAGAGAGTTAGAAACATCAATGAGAGAGAAACATCGATCAGCTGCCTCCTGCACACTCCCCACTGGGTATGTGCCCACAACCAAGGTACATGCCCTTGACAGGAATCAAACCCGGGACCCTTGAGTCCACAGGCCGACGCTCTATCCACTGAGCCAAACCGGTCAGGGCATCACCTGGGAATCTTTTTAAAATCCTGATTTCTGGGCCTCATCCTCCGGAAATTCTGTTTCTTTGTTATGGGGCCTTAGAAGCTCAGAGGAGCGGCTGTAACTCAGACCCCTCTGAGGAAGGTGTCTTGTTCAGCTGGGACTGTTGTCTCTGATTCAGGGCAGTGAAGGCTGGTTCTGAGACTCCTGGAAGAAACTGGAAAGTGGACCAACTGCTGCTTGCTGAAGCAAGAGCTGCTGTGGAGGAGGCAGAGAAACTGGATGCAAAACTGAATGGATCAAGTCCTTTCTCCAGCTTCTGGCCTTCTCATCAATCTCTAGCACCCCCTGTTGGCAAAGCGCAACATCACAGAGCAGAGTATGAAAATATTTGGGGCTAAACCATAATAGGAGAGGAACAAGACACCTACTTAATTCCAACAATGACAGGACTTCGATGGGGGCAGATTTGCCTCTAATGCTGAGAGCTTCCTCGGTTGTTACAGCCCAGGGTTTTGAAATTGAAGTTGTTGCTTCTCAGCTGGTTTTCGCAGTGCTTGATGAGACTGAGCAGGACTTTTCTCTCTGAATCACCAGCAGTTCTGATATCTTACCTACAACTTTATATATAGTAGATCTTCCCAAATTGGTTTTTGGGTTCATCTCTCACTGTCCTACGAAACGAAGTAGCCTGCCCCACAGTCTTTTTTCCTACCTTTGAATTAGGCACCTCATCCCTAGCCTTGGCTGACTCCACCATAGTAAAAGACTGAGCATTTCTCATACTAATAATCATGCCTGGGACCAGCTCCTAAAAGGCCAGTAGCATCAAAGATGGTGCCTTACTTCCATGTCCCTAGAACCTGCCTGATAATAATGGAAATGCAAAAAGACAAGAGGTGTCGTCTGGTCTGGAGACTTGGTCCTGGGTTAGACTTGATCTAGAGAGGCCATACAGTTGACCCTCAGGCAGAGAGACCATTATGGGAACTCAGAAAGGAAATGTCCAGTATGAACCATAAGAGTTGGGCAAAGCTTGATGGCAGAGGTGAGTCCCTCTATCTTTAAAGGAGTGCTAACCACAGGCACAGTGCACCATGCAGTGGAATAAGAGGCGCTGGACTTGGAATCAGAAGGCTGGTGTTTGAATGGGAAGTCTCCCATTTACCAGCTACGGAATTTCAAAAGTACTTAAGCCCTTTAAGCTAGAATTTCTTTTCCAAACGCAGGATGAGACATCTTCCCTGTAGAATGATTGAGATAATTACATATAATAGTATACCAAAAAGTATTGAATATATTATGGGTACTTAATAATTATTAATTAACCTAAATCAATATGGAACTGTAATTGGAAAATGCTGATGTGTTTTACACAACCAGGAATTTTAAATCATATTCCAGACACTTAGTGTATATATGCCAAGTTATGGTTCTCATGTATCCTGTTCTATATTCCTTCCCCCATAGCCAAGGCAATGATCTCTGATTGGTTGGCTGGAACTGGAGCTTAGGAAGTTGAAGTTAAAGGGGATTTGACCCATGGTCGGCAAACTGCGGCTCGCAAGCCACATGTGGCTCTTTGGCCCCTTGAGTGTGGCTCTTCCTAAGCCTTAGGAGTACCCTAATTAAGTTAATAACAATGTACCTACCTATATAGTTTAAGTTTAAAAAATTTGGCTCTCAAAAGAAATTTCAATCGTTGTACTGTTGATATTTGGCTCTGTTGACTAATGAGTTTGCCGACCACTGGAATAGATAATTATACAAACAGATATTTCTATTTTAAGCAATATTTATTTGATATTCACTAACTAGACCCCCCCTTTTTTTCTTATTCTCATCAGGGATGAAATGACATCATGAAGATGAGATTTGAAGAACTCAAATAGAAATAAGAAGACATGAGTCAAAGTTACTGCTCTGCCATTTAGAGGTTATGTAGGCAACCAGCCTGAGTTTTAGTTGTTGCTTTGCTTTTTGACTCTGCAATATTTTTTTTCTTTCCTATAAGATGTGGATTAACCTACCCTACTGGGCTGTTTTGAGGAATAAATGATATAATACATGCAAAGTGCCTGGTATGGAGTAAGCCCTAAATACATGGGGTCATTATGTTAGCTCCTGAACACTCAATGTTTGTGGACAGATCAGTGAGATACTGGCTTGAGTCCTGGCTTTGCCACCTACTGTGTGATCTTGGGTAACTCATTTAAAATCTCCAGGCCTTAGTTTCTTCATCTTTAAAACTAAGAAACTATACTGAGTTTCCCTATTTCACAGGTAGTGAATGTGATGGAAAAAAATCATTGTTAAAACATTTTTATATGTGTGTATACATATATATGTATGTATATGTATGCATAACTATATATGTAGGCATGCATGTATGTATGTGTATACACACATGTATACACATATGTTTACCATGGTACACACATAGAACTTGATTTAGAAGACCTCTTAATATTACATAATCTACCTTTGTAGCCCATCGATAGGAATTTACTGATGCAGCGGTTCTCAACCTGTGGGTCGCAACCATTGGAAAACACATATAGCATATCAGATATTTACATTACGATCCCTAACAGTAGCAAAAATTACAGTTATGAAGTAGCAACGAAAATAATTTTATGGTTGGGGGTCACCACAACATGAGGAACTGTATTAAAGGGTCGCAGCATTAGGAAGGTTGAGAACCACATTAAGGCAAAGAAAGGCCATCAAAACCCAGGCTATCCTGTGACAATTGAGGGAAGCAAAGGTAGCCTCTCATTTGTTACAGATAAACATTAATATCTTTATTCATTAATAATTAATTGCCCCAGACTCTGATTCCGGTATAATTGTACCTTATGAAATCCCACAGCAGAGAAATACTGTGCAAAATGCAAAACACCAATTTTATCATGAGTAATAAAAATTCAATTAAGTTGAGAATAAATGTGCGAGTTAGCAACCCAAGCTTAACATAAAACCATGGAATGTAAATAGATTTGGGAAAACAAAATAACAAGGGTATGACAATTTATAAAGTGCACGGAAAATCCATCATTGCCTTCCACACACTGGCATGAAAAGGCCCGCGTTATGGGAGAGGAGACTAATCTTTGACATTTTTTACTGTGCTTTATAGCCGGAACAGTCCAAACAAGGAGGCTGACTAGGAGGTTTCTCATACAGCCGGAGGGTACATGTAAACTGCCCGAATTACTTCTTCCGTGTACCTTTGGTGGGGCCTGGAATGCTACAGTGTTGTTGAAGGTTTCACTCCAGAAGAGCATGAGTGAAAAATATGACGGTGAACCTGGTATCAGATCATTTGGGCCTTGGTCTGCACTTTGTCCTTTACTTTCTATGTAACTATGGACAACACACTTAACTTCCCTGATCTTCAATAATAGAGGCACTAATAATGGTATTGTTATGAACTATGTTATGAGAGATATTTAATTAGAGCACTCTGCATATATTACAGAGGTTAATGAATGTTATATACGAAGGGAGATTACAAAGTAATTCGATGATCTTAGGATCTTTCTGTGGTTTTTATTCACACAGCAAAGTCTGCTTGTTCAAATAATTTTGTCCTTCTAAGGAAGATCCTAAGAAAAGAATTTTTCAACAATTCTATCCTTTCTCAAAATAGTATTGGGATTCTTATCCGAAAATGGATTTCAAAAGTCATACCAAAATAAAATGGCTATATTACTGTCACAACCATTTTTTTAAAAAATAGAAAATGTATCAACAAGCTTTATCCTTCATTTTCTTCAGTGGACTTGAACTTGTCATTAATAAGTACATTCTAAGGCAGTGATGGCGAACCTTTTGAGCTCGGCGTGTCAGCATTTTGAAAAACCCTAACTTAACTCTGGTGCCGTGTCACATATAGAAATTTTTTGATATTTGCAACCATAGTAAAACAAAGACTTATATTTTTGATATTTATTTTATATATTTAAATGCCATTTAACAAAGAAAAATCAACCAAAAAAATGAGTTCGCGCATCACCTCTAACACGCGTGTCATAGGTTCGCCATCACTGTTCTAAGGAATAAGTCACAGATTTTGAAAGCAATTTGTAGGTAAGGCTCAGAAGTATTCTGAACAGTGATAACATGGGTGGGACACCTATTAGAGCACCTTGGGGCTGTAGGTGCCACTCACCGTTTCCCACAGCTACCTGTTCAACACTGAAACCCTTTCTATAGCTGTTTCCATTCATGGTTGTCCTGTCTGTGCTTGTCCCCTGGCGAGCCTGTGAATGCTTTGGCTTCCCAGTGAATCAGCTTAAAGTTCAATTCAGTTCCCTAGTGAATCAGATGCAAGCTGAATGTCCCATTCTATTTGCTCCCTTCCTTAACGAACTAGCTGCCTTCACTAACAGGCCCAAAGAAAAGTTTTATTGACATGTGAAAAATAATATCGTGACATATCCCATGGGCACATTACCAGTGGTAAGGTAACCAATGCAACACTGGACAAAGAACTCACACTTTCCTGAACCTTGTCACTTAGAATTTGGCTTTGAGCAAGACATTTCCCATCTCTGAGTACCTCATTTTCCTTATAAGTAAAAAATTAAAGAATATATTAGATATTCTCTAAAAGTTCATTTACTTCATTTGTATAAGGTCTGTAAGGCTTAAACACAACCTTTATTTGCTAATAGATATTGAGCCCATTGCTGGAGACTTTGCTTCACAGGGGCCCGTGAAGGAAGTATTTCCCAAGGGACACGTGTATGGAATTTCCTTAGGAATGTAACCAATGAATTGACATGTCATTTCAAGCTTTCACAGGGTCCCATTTTGATGGCCTGACCTAATAAAACAGAGCTGAATAAACAGAAATTTGCCTCACTAATGCCTTGGGCAGAGGGAAGAGGCTCAATCTAGTTATTACACACCACTATGTGTTTGACAATGTCTCCAGTTATTCAGCCAAAAGATTAATCTAAAAAGTCAGCAAATGTTTGTTCAGTGGGGAGAGAAATGCATGATGATTGAATTACATATTATAGCTACATTGATTGACAGCAAAAATACTGAAATATTTGGCCTGGTAAATTGAAGCTCTGTTGCCCAGGAATTTTAAAAAAGGAGGAAACTTTGTGTAATCAGAGCATGTTCACACACTGTTATCATTTCAAACATGTGTTTTCTCCCTTTCACAAAAAGAAAAAAATCTGTAAAAGAGTCTTGGTTTGTTTAGACAGAAGCTCGTATAGGCCAGGATCACGAAATATAAATAGGAAAGCCACAGTAGCTAAAGATGGAAGAATGGTAGAAATGGGAAACATTGGGGCAACGTGAGAGAAAAATTCAGAGCAGGAAAGATGGCAAATTTGAACACTCTACTACCCTCTTCTATTTTGGTATTCTGAGTTAGTGAGAGAGAGAGAGAATAGGGACAAAATTCTTCTATGAGTGTTGTCAGATTCTCTTTATTAACTCTTCAACTCTTTCCTCACAGAGAAAAAGCTTATTTGCAAGCTGTCCTTTTAAAATCACCCAAAGAGATGAGAAGGGAATTCATTTTAGTGATGCCTTTTCATTCCCCTTCAGGTCAGTGGTTCTCAAGTGGTAATGACCATAGGAATCACCTGTGAGACTTGCGGAGCACGTGGATGCCGGGACTCCATCCCCCTGAAGACTCAGACTCGCACCTGAGGTGGAAACCGCCAGCCTCCCGTTTTAGCAAGTGTCCCAGGTGACTCTGAGGCAATGGTCCGAAGACCACATTTGAATACCCTTTCATTAATAGGCAACAGAGTATGTAGGTAGGCTCTCCCCCTTTACTGTATCACAGCTGAGCTGAAAAGGATACTTTTTCTGGTTCAGGGGCCTTTATCCCCACTGTAATTCTATAGGCAGAGAACTAGCCCTCACATCAAACTTGCTAGCTGAATAAAATGCAAAGTGGACTGCTATGCTGCTTAAGAGACCTGCGCCAGGAGGACGAGGGCGGGCGTAGGTGAAACTGTTTATTCCAGCTCAGTAGAACTCAAGGTAAGAAACATTACGGGGATAAACGCTGGTTGGTTTATAGTACTAAAAGCACAGTCTCCCATAAAGAGACGACAATTGTAAACATTTAGGCACCAATGAATAAAACACCAAAGATATAAAAATGTAACTTTTCATAAAGGAAAACTTTTAAAAAATCGTGAGAGGTTTTAATACAATTATAAATTATATAATTGAAATAGTCTAGTAGCTGATTGTATCCAGTTGCCTCTGTACTTAATTTCTATTAAAGGCAACATAAACCTTTTACTAAGACTTCAAGTTAATCAATAGCATATAATAGCATTCTAAGCGAGAGTGGATTTCAGCAGACCTGACGGTAGACATAAAGGGCAGTTTTTAATTTATCTAAATGGACTTTTAATGGGTTTACTCTTTCTCTCCCTTCAAATGTAATCATGTCTATGTTTATCCACCACAAATTCATGAAGTGTGTGTGTGTGTGTCTGTGTGTTACTCTAATGGGGGAAAAACTAATATAAACACAAAACAGTGAGTAATAAAACAGCATTTCTATTTGCTTGCAGAATATGTTAGTAAGTAAGAAAGGAACGTAGTCTTTGGTAACTTCCTTGCTTTCTGGTATAAAGAGATGTTAAAGGCTCATCTTATACAAATGCTGCCCATGAATTAGAATGAACAATTTCTCAGAGGCCTGGTAGTTAAGACCATAATCTGAATAGTAGGGGTGCTCATTGCTGGATTGGTCATTGTTTCTAGGTCTTTTCAGTGGACAGAATAAAGGTTGGGGGAGATATATGTATATATGTATATCATATACACATTGTTGTATGTGCACTTTGTGCACTTTTTAAAACTTAATGATACATCATAGAAAGCCCTCCATAGCAGTAAATAGAGGATATATGAGTATTATAAAGTAATTTCATACCTATAACACAAAGCAATCTCAAAATTAGAAGATTTAAATCAGGGACTCTGACCTTGGTGTGCCCCCTACCCCCGCCCGCCCTCCCCCAGTATTCTGTAATTAGTAAATGAAACTGCATTTGAATGGCTGGAGTTCTGTACTGAAATTCATACCAAAAAATCCAGTTCTGTTGGCTCTTTGATGGAGTTTCCTGCTCAGTACACTCACTTTATTTTTTTGAATGAATCATGTTTACTGAGAGCTTCATGCCAGTGTTGGGTATACCAAGTTATGAAAGCTGCTTTCTGGCTTCAAATAGTTCAAATGCCAGCAGAAAAAACATCCCTCTGGGCACATGGTGTGGAAAGTGCTGGGCACCTGGCATAAGCCCCTCTCCATCTCTCTTCCCTTTGCTGTCCCTCTTGATGGAATTGGTGATGGTGAAGAGTGTGGAAGGCAAGTTAGGAGACTTCAGGGGTGTTCGATTGGGCCGTAAAGCTGGCTTAAAGGTACAGGGACAAACACACAGTAGACGTTTAATAAATATTAACGTTTCTCTTCTTCCCTCTCCCTTCCCCAAAGACTTTCCTTCCTGTGGAGCTAAGTGTTATTTCATCTTCTGACTCACCGTTGGTATACCAGTCACACTCTCTGCATTAAATATAATCTTCCCAGGCTGTCACCCCATTTCTATTACTTTCCCTCTCCTTCAGACACCTCTCCCCTTCCTCCCACCTCCTTTCCTTTTCTTAATGCTTCTGTTTTATAGCTTTCCAGTGCATCCCCACTGTTTACTCTTTTATTCTGATGTAACCAATCCACTCGTACAAACCCAATTCATTCCAAAAGGAGACTTAATGTGCCATAAAACTAACAGGGAGATTGCTCTCAAGGTGGGCGAGAAGCTGACACAGCACACAGGTAATATTTATTCGACAGTACGACTGCGAGGAACACCAGCCACTGCACCGCTTGCAAATCACAGAGTAATTATCCGCTTTAGGTCCTTAATCACTGGAGCAAAGCCCTTCATAAGCAAACACACATAGTGAACAGGAAGCTGGATGCTAAAGGAAAATGAGACCAGGGAGAGGCAACTTCGGGGGTGAGGTGAGGCGGGGTGGAGAGGCCTCCTCCTTGCAGGCTTTATGGAGGCAATGGATTACAGTGGTCAACATCAGGGTCTCTGATCTCAGACACAGGTTTCCACTGTGAATTAAGCACAATTAGACATAACTAATAATAAAGTAGAACAATTATAACCATATGCTATAATAAAAATTACATGAATGTGGGCTCTCTCTTGATCTCAAAATAACTTATTATATTGTACTCACCCTTGTGATGATGTGAGATGATACAATGCCCAGGTGATGAGATGAAGTGAGGTGAATGGTGCAGGCCTTGTGATGTATCATCAAGCTACCATTGAGTGCCATCTGCTTTGGATAATACTGGGTCATAGAGCCATAATGATGTCCACAGTTGGATGTCAGGAGCAGAAGATGTCCATGGTTGGGGAAATTTAATACTTTTGGACCATAGTTGATTTTGGGTAACTGAACAGAAAGTGAAACCATGGATAAGAGGGTACTACTGAATTAACTTTTGTGTAGACATCTGCTTAACTCTTTGAGGAACTTTCAAATTGTTTACCAAAGTGACTGCATCATTTTAAGTTCCCACCAGTAATGTATGAAAGTTACAATTTCTTCATATCCTCATCAACACTTGTTAGTTTCCTTTTTAAAAAATTATAACTATTCTAGGAGGAATGAAGTAGTATCTCATGATTTTGGTTTGCATTTTCCTGATGAGTAATGATGGTGAGCATTTTTCATGTGCTCATTGACCATTTGTATATCATGTTCGGAGACCTTTGTACTTAAATCCTGTACCTATTTAAAAATCAGGTTATTTGTCTTTTTATTGTTGAGAAATATTTATATATTATGAAGAATAGATCCTTATCAGATATATGATTAGCAAATATGGTCTCTCATTTTGTGAGATTTCACTTTCTTGACTGTGTCCTTTGATATCAAAGTTTTAATTTTGGTGAAATCCAATTTATCTTTTTTTCTTTGTTTGCTATGCTTTTGGTATCATAGCTAAGAAAACCATTGCCTAAATCTAAGGTCACAAACAACTGTTTCTCTGGAAATCCTACCAAATATATGGTAAGTCTTGCATCTACACTCTGAGCCTCTTAATTTCTCTTCCATATATTTTGTCTTTTAATTTTTCTGTTTCATAATGAGTAATTTCCTCCTGTGTATTTTTCAGGTCTCTGCAGTTGTATTTAGTTTATTATTTAACCCATTTGTGGAGTTTTAATGTAAATGATCAGTGTTTGTTTGTTCTTTTATTTCTAGAATTGTTATGTGGTTGTTTCTCAAATATATTTGTTCTTTGTTCATAGACTACATTTTTGTTCTAATGCCTTCTTTTATATTATTAATCATCTTAAATACAATAATTTATAATTCTAGATTATTTCACAAAATGATTTTCTTGATAGCCTAAGTGTGTGTGTGTGTGTGTGTGTGTGTGTGTGTGTGCTGATTCTTGCTCATGGTGGGCTAACTCATGTGCTTATAATTTTTAATGTGTGAGCTTCCTTAGATAGCTTTCCCTGTGGAAATCCTGTATGACCTGGCTAACAGGCATTTCTCTCAGGTGGTTTTAAATTTTCTTCTGCCTAGAGCTTGGAGGTATTACAAAATGGAATCAATTTTAACATTCTCTTCTTTGTTTAATGTCCACACGCTATGCAGGTGGTATAAATTCACCCCTAAATTCATATGTGCCAGTTTCATAATTATGAATTTTTAAGGGAAACCTGTTTTCTCATTCAAATGCTATTCAGACAGAAAGTCTTTTTGATATATTTAACTAATCCATCTGTCAAGGGTCCGAGCTCTGTGCAGGAGTCAGTTCCATTTTCCCGTTTCCCATTGGCCCCAGGTTTCATTGACTGTGGTAATAAAATATAACCATATAAAACAGATCATTGAGGCTGACAGTATCTCCTAGGGCAGTTGAAACTTCTGCTCACCTACATATATTTGAATTTTCAGTATTCTTTTTTATATTTGGTCCCTAAGAATTTCCCTTACTTTCTCACAATTTTAGTTCTGAGTTTAAAGGATATTCAATATATTTGTCTGGACTTTCTCAGTGTGTTTAATGAGGACATTTCCTGGTTATGTAGTCTATTATTTTGGCAGAAGTGGAAGTCTGGGACATGCGCTGAAGACTCAATTGTGTATGCAAGAATATTTGGGGATCGGACTAGTTACTATACAAATGTATTCTAGTTGTTCTTACATGAAAACAAAGTTCATTGGTTTCTAATCCTTCAAGGGAAATCACCCAAGCTGAAAAGCTTACCATAGAATATAGCTTACAGGATGCCAGTGTTTTACCCAAACACTGACTTGTTCTTTTCTTTTTGATACATAGGGTGTCTCCAAAATATGTATACACACACTTTGAATAATTATAAGGCAGTATTTATTCAAATGCATTTCATTTTCAAAATTGAGCTATCAGCTGTTAAAGTGTGTATACATATTTTGGGGGATATACCCTATATGTCTTAAAAGCATGCAATGAACTACTTGCAAATAATTTCAGACTGATTTTTTGGTCCTTTAAGGAAAATGGATGGACATTAACTTGCTGTTCCCTGTTAGGATTAAGCCTGGAGTTCTATTCTCTGTGACCACTACTAGTATCTAGGAATCAAGTAGCTCCTAGGAGAGAGAGTGTATCACAAGGTGAAGTCCATTGAGATTGTTGCCCCTAATAACTTTATTTAGTCTTTTAACTAGGATATTAGAACCTTACTATTTTCAATGACAGCATTGTAGATAATCTGTTTGTATGTTCTTTCGATGTCTTAAGAAAGAGTGAGGTTATTGAATTTAGAATTATAATTAAGAAAATAATTATAAAAGGAGTGTGTAAGCCTCATTTTATAGATTAAGATACTGAGGCTGATAAAGGTTATTTGGTTCCCAAAGTCACATTCTATGAAGCATCTAATTTGAGTTGAATGAAGATCATCTGATTCCAAACTCTGGGCTGTTTTTGTTACACAACAGGACACCCACTACTACTCCATGCTACTTTACTCTAAACTTGCTGCCAATTCACGACACTTCTGAAGGTTGAGATTGTAAAATACATTTCTGGAAGCCATGTCCTAAATGACAGCTCCCCAAAGGGACCCTGAGGGTGAGGTGATAAAGAAGATGATGAAAAAAAATCCCAGTCCTCCATGTGCTGGTTGCTTCCTTGCCTCCCACAATCCACAATTAGATACTGCATTAAGGAAGGCCCTTGTCATCAGATCACACCTGAATTATGGGTTGAAATAAAAAGTACATTAGCAAAGATACATTCAATAGTGCACACATCTGGCCTCAGGAGGTCACAGCTGGCAATAGATTTAAATCTACCCCTGGTGTATGAACAGGACAGTGGCTTGATGGTTAAAGAGTTGGGTACAAGTTCTGCCTCTGCCACTTTTTAGTTCTGATTTACCAGACAAATAAATCACTGAGGTTCTGCATTCTCTTCTATTAACAGAGACATCAATATTCTTGCCTCAAAGAGTTTTTGTTAGGGTCAATTAAGCTAAGGGCATATGTTTCGTAAACTGCTACCTTATATAGTTTTCTGTAGGCTGTGCATTAGTCTTGTCTTGCCAGCAAGACTGTAAGAACTTGGAGCTTATGTTTCATATATATTTTTGTCCCTCCTCCAAGAATGCTGAGTATATGCTAGACTCTCAAGAAGTACTTATTAAAATCAGAGGACTAAAATTTGTGATCTATTATTAATTCATTACATACTTGTTTACTGTCTGCCTTCCCCACCAGAATATCTATTCCATAAGGAGCCATTTGTTTTTGTTCTTTGCTGAATCACAAACACCTAGAATAGTGCCTGGCACATATGGGCAGGAATGAAATATTTAATGAAGAATCAATGAATGAATGAACGATGTTCACTGAGCTAGGAGTTTTGGAGTAGGGAATCCAATATTATTTCTTTTCTATATTTTCAGTTTCAAGTTCTTTTTCTGGACTATTAGGCACTTACAATTTTGAGACCCTCACAAATCATGACTATTTTTGCTGCCTGTCTGCCTATTCTCACTGCCTTCACTCTTGTTCAGGTACAAATTATATCACCCTCAAATTATTATTATTTGCTTTAAGATTTTTTTACTGATTTTAGAGAGAGAAGAAGGGAGAGGAAGAGAGAAGACCATTGATGTGAGAAAGAAACATCGATGAGAGAGCAAAACAGTAATCGGCTGCCTCCTGCATACTTCCTATCAGGGATCAAGCCCACAACCTAGATATGTACCCTGACTGGGAATCTAAATGGCAACCTTTTGGTATATGGAAAAATGCCCAACCAACTGAGACACACTGGCCAGGGCTCAGATTATTATTATATATATACTAGAGGCCCGATGCACGAAAACTTGTGCAAGAGTAGGCCTTCCTTCCCTCGGATGCCAGCACCGGCTTCCCTCCGGCACCCTGGACCTGGGCTTCCCTCCTCCATCCGCTGGCAAGCACTCAGGACCCGGGGGGGGGGGGGGCTTCCCTCAGGCTGCCTACAGGCATCCGGGACCCAGGGCTGGCTTCTCTGGGCCCCAGCTTTGTCGGGAAGGATATCCAGAATGACATCCAGTCTAATTAGCATATTACCCTTTTATTACTATAGATTTATAAAGGGAGAGAGAGAGAGAGAGAGATAGAGAGAGAGAGAGAGAGAGAGAGAGAGAGAGAGAGAGATATCAATGAATTATTTATTGGCTGCCTTCTGCACGCCCACAGTCGGGATGGAGCCCATAACTCACACATGTGCCCTGACTGGGAATTTTTATAGTCTGATATTTCCTGTCTCCAGTCATTCCTCTGTAATTTGTAGTGTCCTATGCAGCCAGAAAAACTTACTTAAGCATATATTTCAACTTGTTACCTGGCCTGAAAATCTTCAATGGTTTCATATCACTAAAAACCTTATTCCTACATTTAAAATGGTCTAAGTAAATCCATCTTTCTTTCCCATTACAATTCTCTCCCATATCTAAAACTGCTAGTCCAGAATGTCTACGCTTCATATGTCCTGTATTTTTTCACTCTTGTTCCTTTGATGACATCCATTAGTTGCTACTTGAAATGCCCTTCCTCCACCTCTAACACATCTATTAAACCCAGCAACCTTTACACCTGCATTTTCTCTTTAAATCGTATGATGCTTATCCCACAGTCTCTTTCAGTTCAACTTAATCTATTTTTTCAATAAGATTCTGGAGGATGGCAAACAAATCTTGCTACTGTTTATTTATTTAGCTCATTTACTTATAAATATGTAATTTCCTTCTGAGTGTTATGGAAAGTCATTGGAGTGTTTAAGCAGAAGAGTGACATGATATAACCCATGTCTTAAAGCAGGGTTTCTCACCATCAGCCTTATTGACATTTGCTGTGGGGAGGATTCCTGTGCCTTGTAGGATGTTTAGTGGCATCCATGGCTTCTACCTGTTGGATGCCAGTAGCTCCCCCACCCTGCATTGTGACAATACAAAATGTCTCCAGACATGGCCAAAGGTCTCTTGGCGGGCCCCCTGTTGAGAAGCATTGTTTTAAAGAATCCCCTTGGCTGCGTTGTGGAGAAGAGAACAGGGGAGAGAAGCCACTGTGCAGACACGCCCACTGTCTCTGTTCCCTCTGACCTTGGATGTGAGGCACGGAGGAGAGAAAAGATGTCCATACGCTTTACAGCTGCAGCCTCCCTGTGATCTGAGCAGAGATAAATAATACATCAGTGACGGTCTCTTCTCTGAAAGGGAAAGAAGAAAAATACAGCAGGTCCAAAAATGTCATTAGGAGGTTTGTGCTATTATGTTAGACCTAATTGTATACAGATGCCACGCTATGATCTGAAAACAGAAAGAATATATTTTGACGGGTATTTTCTAGTGTGAGAATTTACATTTGTCCCTCTCTGGGATCAGGCTGAGGCTTGGGAAGCAGGTTTCAGAGTTTAACTGAGAATAAAATACTAATGTCCATCCAAGAAACATTGTAATATTCATGATTTAAAAGGTTTTATTTTTCATTGTTTTTGAGAGATTTCTTCCGGAAACCAAATGTGAAACATCAATATTTAGTAACAGATGTTAGGAACATCAGCTCTCTCTTCCTGTAGCCTCTGATGAGGGTGGTTATTTCTGGTTAATCCTAGCCTGTAACCCTGGACTACCTGACTCCAAAACCAATCCTGGTTCCAGGCAGGGGTGATAGAAAGAGCTCCATGTCATTTCCTTTTTGGCTCAGCTTTGAGTAAGTATTCCTTCCAGTTCTAAGCCACCTTTGCAATCAGCTTCCCAATGATCTGGTTCCTAATTTGTTGTTGTTTTTTTTTATCTCCCCTAATGCCTGGATTTAATGTGTTGTAAACCAATTCTCCTCACCTTGTTGAAATTGTTGCCACTATTTTTCTGATACTGGCTATTGGGCTACAATATACTTTTTATATCTCTTTTTTTTTCACTTTAAAAATTTATTTTCTATAATAACTAAGCCTTTGCAACCACAAATAAGTTTTTGAATTTTTCATTGGGAAAAAGTGAGGACATGAATGTTTATTAGATAAAAACACAAGCATTTTTCAATTTCTGGAGTTCAGGTCTGAGCGGAGAACTCTTATCTACAGCTGTAATAATGATGTAGCAATCATCATCATCACCATCATCATCACAACAGCAACAAGAATGTGGTAGGACATTTTTCTCTTCCATTCATCCTTTTCTGCCCTTTCTTATTCCTCATAGAATTGCAGGTGTTTAGTAAGAAAAAATAATGAAACAGAGACAGTGTTTGTATGATAATAATAATACATTCACGTGATGCTCTGGGGGGAAGGAAATACAGTGTAGAGAAGAGTTTGTCTTAATAAGATTTTCTTTTTTTGCAGAAGGAACTATGGTCACTACCCAGAATCACAAAAGAGGTCTGTTACTTCTCATATAGGATGAACCTCTGAACTTGGGGGAAAGACTAGAGGGGCAGAAAGAAGGAGGGATGGTAAAGACTAGAGACCAGTGACTAAAGGGACTCCGGGTGAGCCCTTGTATGAAGTAGTAGGTGATTAAAGAGGAAGTAAAGGAACATCTTGTTCTACCTTTGTTCTCTGTGAGAGCATGATTGCCTCATAGAATTTTTTGTTCATGGGAACAGCCTGAACTTACCTTCCCTCCCGTGTCACAAGAACAGCCAACATGAATGGAAGACTTACTCATGCCACTGTCTTGCTAAGTCCCCCACCAGGCCTTCCTCTGTGCCCTCAGAATACCGGATCTTTCTGCAGGCTTCCTTCTCAATGAATCAGGAAAGCCAGTGCCAGCTGCAAGTTCAGAAATACCTTGGAGACACTGTTGCTGGCAGAGTACACAGAGCAGGCACCAAAGCAGGGCAGACTGTGTTCTCCTAGGAGTCTGACTGCCCCAGGGGCTGCCTGATCCGCCTTAAGCTGCTTTGTTCATTTCTCAGTGACAAGGGCCTGGTGGCTGTCAGGACAAGATCCCTGGAAGCCCAGAGGGAAATCAGAAGGCAGCTTTCCCTTTGTAGGCTCCGAGTTGCTCTCTGAGGATCTCTCTCAAACTCGCTCTGAGAGCGGACCACTGGGCCGTGTGATTGTGATCACCCAGCCTTGTCCCCAGCGTGCAATTGCACTTGGTGGCTCACCAGGGGGCAGGGTAGAGGGGGGGCTGACGGCACCTTGAAAACCTGGCCTGCAGGTGCGTTCAGCTGGCCTTGGAGACGCTTCCTTTTCCTGAGCTGGCACTGCACACACTCCTCTCCCCATTACCACTAATCACCCCCTTGATATGTTATGACTTCACAGCGCTACATCTGAAGGCAGCTAAATCCTCAAAGTGAGGGCGGTTTGTCAGCTCAGTATTAAAACAAAGTGTGAGAAGGAACACTTCAGCCAGAGCCAAGCTCGCTAACCTTTCAACAGTAACTGTATTTAATTTGAGCTGAATCAGGGAGCCTGTTTGGATGTCTTATGTATTTATAAGCGTTGTGTGCAGGCTTTATTTTGCCCCAGAGGCTGCCTGGAATCCCGTTCCTCTGCAAAAACACCTTCTTGAGCTGGGAGCTGAATTCTGAATTTTGGACCACTGTCTGGAGTACTTGTGGGCTTGCTCAACCCACCGAGGGCTGTTTCCTGAATAGCACTTCTATCCTCTGTTTTCTTATCCCTTCCACAACCCTTCCCACCCCATCCAAAAGGAGGCTGCTGCCTCTATCTCAAAAATGGGGATTTTTCCAGCAACATTTTCACTGGCCTTTCGGTTTCCAGTTTCCACCTCTCTTGCTGAAAATCAATACAAACTGTTCTCTGCATTGTTGTCAAGTGATCTTTCACAAATATGTCCGTCAGATTGCTCTCCTGCTTAAAACTTCTATGGCTCCTTATTGCCAAGTCCATGCACTTTTCATGGAGTCCCTGGTTGTTCTCCCTCTCCGTCCACAGTCATGCTGCTTCAGAGCTTCCACACCTTCCACGCCACTGGCTGGAATGCCTCTTCCTCTTCCTCTCGTGGCTGGGGAAGGCCTGTCCATCCTTCAGATCCCATGGAAGTGGTCATCTCTTTGTGAAAGCCCTCTCTGACATCTGTCTGTGTGTTTAATCAGTTCCTCCCGAGGCCTAGTCAGCACCATTTCCTGGAGCTCCCCAGGGAAAGGGACCTTGGTTGCCCACAGCGGGAACCTGCTTAATCCTGGACCCTGCACTCCTTTCCTCTTCTTCTCATCTCATTTCCTCACTTCTCTCTTGGTGCGTCCTTGTATCAACTCCCAAATAAACTTGCACCAAAAATCAAATTTCAAAGTCTGCTTCCACAGGAACCCAATATAAAACATCCCTCCTTAAAGTCTAAACTATTCTGCAGTTGGACATATTGCCTCCCCACTGTCCTCAAAGATGTGTGCTTCTCCCATTCAGGGCTCATTCTTCCTCCCTGAGTGCAATGATGTCATCCTGTTTGCTTCAGAGACCTAGCAGAAGCACCCCATTCTCTCTTTTGTTCTTATCGTTCTCTCTTTCCACTCCTTTCTCATACCTAGACTTTTAACTGTGTGAAAAATGACCCCACAACTTTGGGAAGTTTTCTTTCTATTCCAGTCAATAGTCTTAAAAAGCATAGACTCCTCTGGCTATATTCTATTTCCTCACCTCCCACTCACTTCTCAGCCCAAGGCAGTCTGGCTTTTACTCTTACTACTTGACTGAAACTCTTTTTTTCCCCCCCAAAGGTCAAAGGTCACTAATGATTGGCTTGTGGTGAAATCCAATTGTAAAGGTTCAGCTCTTATATTACACTAGAGGCCCGTTGCACAAAGATTCACGCAATAGGCCTTCCTACCCCTGGCTGCCGGCACCAGTTTTCCTCCGGCACCTGGGACCCAAGCCTTTGGTCTGGCTGCAGCAGAGAAGCCAAGCCTCTTCAGTCTTCAGTTGTCTTCAGTCTTCAGTCATCTTCAGTCTTTGCTCTGTGCCTGCATATGCAAATTAACTGCCATCTTTGTTGGGCTAATTTGCATACTCATCCTGATTGGCTGGTGGGCATAGCAGAGTGAGACCAATTTGCATATTTCTCTTTTATTAGTGTAGATAACCTGTTCACAATCATTGACAATGCAGAGATAAAAAGCAATGTTGCATGTATTATAAGTGCTAAATAATGTCATCTATTATTACTAAGATCATTATTGTCTTCTTTCTAACTTCTTGAGACCTATCCCAAGGCATTCTGGAAACAATTTCTATTTGTTTGCTTGCTTTTCTCCTACCCATCTGATTTCTCTTACTTAATTTTCTGTGCTGGATCTTATGCATTTACGCCCTCTTTGAATGTTTGTGTTCCTCTAGAGTTCTATCTCTTCTTTTCTGTCTCTACACATGTCCCGGTGAGATTCTATTTACTGCCATAACTGCAGAAATTCATTTCTCTAGACCAGAATTATTCATTGAATTACAAGTTTTTATTTCCAATTATTTTATGAACATTTCCATCTTGATGTTCTAAAAGACTACCAAACTCAATGTATGCAGGATAGAACTTATTTCATTTGTTATGCCATTCTATGCCTCTCTACCTCTCATTTAGAGTTTCCTAACATAAATGGCACTGCCATCTCCTTAGAAGCCCAAGCCAGAAACTTCCACATAATCCTGTTTCCTTCCTTCTCAGGTAAAAACCACCCAACTGTGTCTAAATGTCTATGATAGCTCTAGATGTTACGATTTTAATATCTCTCTAATCTGCTTCCTCCTACCCAATCCACAGACATTACTTGAATTTTTGGTCTTATGATCTCTTGCTAGAAAGATTGTCCCAGTATTCTTGCTCCCTGTGTACAGTTTTGTTTATTTCCAGCTTGCTGCTTGATGCCATAAGTGTATTTAAAAATATAATTCTACATGTAATATGACCATGCTTGAAATCTGTCTTAACCACCCACATAAATACAAAGCTTCAGTAGCTACAAAAATCTTTAGAATCTAGACCTGGTTAGTTTTGAAGCCCCAAAATCACCATTCCCCAAGCACAGCCATACAAGACTGCTTAATGACATGCTCTGTGTTTGTTTCCTTGTTACTTTTCTTCTCCCACCCTTATCCCCACTTACCCCAAAGTAAGAATTAGTATTTCTATACCACAATAAGCATACATCCTCTGTGGCCACTCTGTATTATATTTAGAATAACTTATGTTCATGATGCTCATGTTTGTCTTTTCTAGTGGCCTATGAGATCCTCAAAATAGGATATTTCATACTATTCATCTTTAAAACCATAGGGTTTATCATGGTGCCTTAATCCATTCCAGACAAACATAAATCCCTGTTTGTCATCTCCTAAAGACTGATTAACAGAAGCTCTTCAGGGATTGTTAAAAATGTAATAACTAGGCGGGGGTGGGGGGTGGGGAGGTGGGGGGGTAGGGGTTTAATGGAGGGGATGAGGACACATTTGTAATACCTTAACTAATAAAGAATTAAAAATTGTAATAACTACGTGAAGACAAGTACGTGACTTCCAACATGAGCAAAGTAGGGTCAACTGGGAATTGGAGTCAGAGGCTAAGGGTTTAAGTCATAAATTCTACCACATTCTTTTTCCGTGAGTTTAGAAAAGTTATTTGAAACCTTTGAGATTAAACTGGATCACCTGTAATTGGCTCACAGTTTTAGCCTTACCAACTTGTTGTGCAGATTAAATGAGATCATAAGTGGCAAAACAACTTTGTAAACTGGAAAATGCTAAAAAACAATTTTGAGATATTTCAGATAAGTGGTTTATCAGATGTCAAAATGACTATTTCTCTATTATTTGTAATGACTTCAATTGCAACAAAACAAAACACCCAGGAAAATAGTGGCCTAAGAAATCAAAGCCCATTTTTCTCATCAACGAGAAATATGGAGGTAAATTATTGGTTCAGCTGGTTCAATAATGCTGTCAGAGACTCAGAGTCTGTCTGTATTTTGAATCCATCATTTTTAGCACATTATGCTTGTTGACTCAAAGACCGCTATAGCAGTTGCAGACATCACATCTGTATCCAAAACAGAAAGAGGGGAGGTAAGGGAGGAGGAACAAGCCTTATTTGTTCTTTTCGTTAGGAGACCACTAGCTTTTTAAGAAACCCCCATCTGACTTCTCCCTTCTCACTGTCTGGAACTCACACGGCCACTTTGAGCTGCATGGAAGGCTGGGGAAATATTCAGCTTTCTTGGCCTTTGTAATAGAGGTGGGCAAGAAACAAGGAGCTTGAGAATGGAGGTAAGGTCTGCCAGCCAACAGTGTTTGCACAGATCTCTTCTTGAACATCTCAGTTTTCAATCAGTTGTTGAGCAATTGAGCACAGCATTGTGTTCTCAGAGCTGCTTCCAGTGGGGGCAGATCCCTCATTAAAGTTGGTTGAGAGTCAGCTTATCTTTTCAGATGAGTGGTCTTCCTTCAGATGTCAATGAACTTGCTGTAAATATCACAGAGCTCTGCCTTTGGTGGAAGAGAAGGTCACTCTAGCTTTTCACCTTGCCTTCAGAAAACTCACTCATCAGGGGCTGATCAGAAATATTAGGGGAGAAGGGGCTCTTTGAAAAATATCTTTCCCACACAGTTTCCAATAAAGTACAGTGTAGAAGGACTGTAGATGAAGAAGATTTAGAAACAAGAAAGAGGTGATAGAAAAAAAGCAAAAAACAAAAAAGACAAACAAAACAAAATGAGCAAGCAAAATTAAACTAGATGGTAAGGCCATCATTTCTCTCTACTCAAGTCTCAACATAGCATTTACCTTATAAAGAGCTAAGAAATCTTGCTGCCCACCCCCACCCTAGTCGCACCTGCTAGCTGGAAAAAACTTTAGTGAAACCCAGAAAATCATTAAGATTACTAGTGAGCTCACTGGAGGTATTTATATCATTTAGATCTGGAAGTATCCTCTTTCTTTTTCTTAGTTCTGTAAAATAGAGAGAGGAGGCATCTTAACTAAGCATCTATGTATGTGGCTTGGAAGCACATGGGGCTGTGGCTCTGCCCAAGGATCAGTCTGGTCAAGGAGCGAGTGCACCTTGGGCTGTGTCTACTGCACTGAACGAAGCACTTTAGAGTAGGATAATTCTATAGCCCCAGCAGATGGTTACTTTCTGTTTTTAGAAATGCCGACTTGGAATGTCTTCTGCTTTTAATCTTGTTGAAAGGTGCTCTAAAAACTCAGAGCCTGTCCATGGCTCTTCATCTTTCTCATTCAAGCTAGAGCAAAAATGCATTAAAATTAATTTATTATTTAAAATGGTGGGAATGGAATGTGTAATACCCTTCAAAGAAATGTAGGAATTAATTCCAGCGATAAATCTCAGACCAGACTGCAAAGTCATGGGGAACTATTCTCACTGTCTGCACCCACCATCATGTGAAAAATTACCTAGTGGAAGCAGTCCATTATGTATTTCTTCCCACCCCCTCCCTCTCTTTCTTTTTTCTTCTCTGTCTTCTATGTAGCCCTTAACTGAGGCCACAAAGGCAGTGAGATGGGTGACTTTGTAACAGCTGTCTGCCTGGAACATTCAATGGCCTCCTTACTTTAAGGTCTGTAGATTTTTTACTGCATTTCCTTTGGCTAATTTTGCCGCCGCCAAGGCTTTTGTGAAGGACATGACTAAATCCAGTCTCCATTTTCTCATTCAAATAATCTAATGACATTTTATGTGTGGTTAAAATCAAGACACCATTCCTTACACGGAATTATGTTGAACGTCCATTTCTAGCTGAAGACAAGAATTGGACTCTTTTGCTATGTGCACTTATTCATATTCATTGGTCGCCAGGCTTCCAATGGATTTCAGTGGCCAACTTCAAATATTATAATTGCTGTTCTTTCAAGTTGTGTGCAAGTGAAAGAAGTTGACTAAGTTGGGATATTCAGGCAGGTGGAGACCTTTTCTTTAAAAGTAAATTAGAAATTATATTCTTTCTTATGGCTGCTTTGCAAACGGTAGTGTTGAAAATACATAAGGAGGGTGCACTTTAAAGTATTGGATAGACCTCAGAGCTAGGGGAGTTAGAAGAGAGTTTAATTTTTCATTTTGAACTCTCACTGCCACCCCTCAAACTTCACTCTCTTTTTACAAGTGAGGGCATTTTCCCAGGCAAGTGAAGGACTTCCCAAGGTCACATGATCTCAAATCTCCTTTCTGATCAGTGCTTGCTCTGCTAAAATTGCTTTTCAATATGACAAGTATTTTAAAATATTTTGAATGTGCATTCAAACCCAACTCAATTGGAAAGAAAGAGCTCATGTTTAATTGATTGTATTAAAAACTCCACAAAGGAAAATCACATCATAATGAATCATCCTTTTTCAACATTTCTCGGTGGAATGTAGTGCATGATACACATGCTCAGGAGTTAGACAGGCTTGAGTTTCCTCTCAGCCCTGCGTTCTGACCTTGAATAAGTTGCTTATCTCTTCTGAGGATAAGGATACTGAATTTGCAATGTTGTGAAAATTAGCAGTACTGTATGTGAAATGCCTAGCATAGTACCTGGGATAGAATAGGTACTAAAATAAAATAGCAGCTTTTATCATGTAACACTGAAGCTAACTTTTATATAAAGGATGGTGAGGGTTACATAATTTTAGGGACATAGAGAAAATGTGTACTGTGCAGGTGTCTGCGTAGAGACTAATGAAATGAGTCTTGGTAAATATAGCATGCTCAGAAATATCGGTTTCTGCCTGCTTTGACATGAGTCAGCTCAGATACTGAAGGCTATTTCAATTACAGGCGCACTTTGCCTAGGTCTTGGCCAAATGTGAGCAAGATGGGGGTAGGGGACTCACACTTGCAAACTCAGCGACTGCAGGTGAAGGAGCCTGGGAATATTCCTTCTGTCCTGCAACATATTAGACAACTTGCTTGGGAGACCCATCCCCATGCTTTTACTGTTTTTCTCCTTATCATTAGTTTGTCCCGCATTGGGCCTGAACTGCTACCTTGGTGTCCTGATTTGCATGTTGGTTCCTCTAGGGAGCCCAGGACACTTTGCTGAAACTCTGACATCTTGCCCAGTTCTTAACAGTCACCTTTTTCAGAGATGGGCACTGTCACTTGAAGCCTCTGATGCTGCCTGGGGTCCTGCTCCACGTGGACATTACATTTGATACCGGAGAGCTTCCATTAACTGTAGACACAGAGCAAAAGAGTCAGAATGAGCTCAAGGTCACCACAGCCTCTGAATATTGTGATTGGACTGTGATTCACCATTGTCAGGTGCTGATTCTCTATATTAGTTCATTTATCCACTTAGATTGTATACCAGCGGTTCTCAACCTGTGGGTCGAGAGCCCTTTGGGGGTCGAACGACCCTTTCATAGGGGTCGCCTAAGACCACTGGAAAACACATATATAATTACATATTGTTTTTGTGATTAATCACTATACTTTAATTATGTTCAATTTGTAACAATGAAATTGAGGGTTACCACAACATGCAGAACTGTATTAAAGGGTCGCAGCATTAAGAAGGTTGAGAACCACTGTTCTATACCAAGCTAGCTTCTTTCTTTTCTCCCACTAATGAGTTTCCATAGTTTCTCCAGTAAGTCCTGAGCTAAGAAGTCTTTAGGAGATCTGTAGGTAAAAGAGCAGGTTGATGTAGATATCATGAATGAGGCTGATCTTGTTATGCCCAGATTTCAAGATCCCCAAAGACCACCAGGGAGCTGAGTCCGATGCAAAAGCAAAGAGCCTTTATTCAAGCTCGAGCTCGGTCTCTCCGCCTCTACCGATGCAGCGGCAGGATGCAAAAGAGCCTTGAGTTCCAGAAGTATAGCAATTTTATAGGGCTTGGGGTCGGGTGATGGGGTGATGCTCGGACCACTGAGTTGGCTGACTCCAATTGGTTGGGTGAGGGCTAGGGTCCAGTTACACAGTGACAGGATGCGGTTAGCATACTTTTGGCCTTTGGTTATTTCCCGTGCATTCCTATTGGCTGATTTTAGGGTGGGTTGGGTAACTGACACATTCTGTGGTCTTTTTTTCAGAAAAAGGGGTCATGTCGGGGGCATAGTTACACAAGATGGAGGACGCAGTACAAAATGGGGTTAGTCCTGCTCTGTCCTTTCAATCTCTGTTGTTGTCTGATGCAAAGCCATGGATAAGTTCTCAGAGACTTACTGTGAAGTGTTAGAGATACAGCTCTTTCTCTCCCAGGAGGTTGGGTAGAGTAGGGACTCCTCTGGGTAACACAGGTCATGACTAAAAGTCAGGCCTGCCTTCTTTTGTTGAGCAATGGTTCTTGGACAAGGTTTATGCACCTCAAACTTTCTCCTTTGTTATTCATCCCGTCGACCAAATAGACTTCCAGATATGTTTGCCAATGGCTTCAATAGCAGCAAACTGACTAGGAACTCTTTTAGAGAAACTTGATGTAATAATAAAAAATAAGACTAGTTTTAATTTTGGCCTTTATTTTACACAAATGATAACCGAACCTTAAAGAGGTCTTGAGTGCAATGTCTGGGCTCTGAGGGACACTTGGCTGAGAATGAGTGGAACACAGGGGATTAGGTTGCTGTGCACTACTGCCCACCTTTAATGTGTGCTTTCTCACAGGCAACAGCAATTGCTCTGGCCTCTGTGGGCTATAGAAGCAGAAACTCTGATGGAGAATTTTCCCCTCAATAAAAGGGGACTATGTTACCCTTCGACTTGTATTTGGGATGTCTGTTACTACTTAGAGTTATTTTTAAATTAGAAAATAAACCAGGCAGTCCATCCCATCATTCAAAAAAAATTAGGTGTACAAAGATTGTATTTTAGAGCCACCATGGATAAAATGCATGCTTGTTATTGTTACTCCAGAAGTAGGGGTACATTTCTGCCCCAAACTCTTACTCTTTTTCTGAGTTCCAAGTATGACCAATGACATTACTGACAGGTGCCAAGAGTATCATCTGGAATCATGAACCACAATAAATGAGATGGGTTAAAGGACTGGAAGTGCACAGATGCAGCTTAGATCACTGCAGAGCCACCTCTATTTGTTAAGATTCTTTTGGTCACATGCAACCTCAAATAACCCTGGGAGGATTAAGCACATAAAAAAACATTTTATTGTGTCCATAATGTGATTCTTACAGAATTGAACTGAGAGATTAATAACTGAGGCTCACAGGGAAAGGAATGAAGACAGCATGGACACCTTATCCACAGAAATTTGGGGCCTTTTCCTTGAGGTAGCAACAAATCAGTTCTGAGTGTTCTCCGTTTCTGAATGCCGGCATTCCAAATATCAACATCTCACTGCATCATTTGGGGCTAGGTGTCTGTCTTTGAATTAAACTGTAATGGTCAGAGAGGTGAGGTTATATGTGGACAAGGCTTCTGGGACATACCCCTATGGCCTGGGGTCAGTCTCAGAAAAGGGGTATTTGTTGTGAGCTGGGGAGCCCCCCAACATTGTATGCTACACACCTCATATTTCAACATTCTCACAATTAAAACATTTGCAAGTGATTAAGTACAGATTGCATGGGAAATGAAATACACACACACACACAGATGTGAGGGTGAAAAAAATTAAGGCATTTTGATACTTCTATAGCAAAGATGCTAAAGTTTTGTTGCTGATGAAAACATTTGTTCTTCAGCTTATAGGATGTTGGTTTTGGGTTGGACTGGGTATCCCCCAGATTCATTTGTTGAAGTCCTAACACCTAGTATCTGAGAACATGATTTTATTTGGAGATAAGGTATTTACAAAGGTACTCAATTTAAAATGAGGTGATTAGGGTGGGATCTAATGGAATATGACAGGTATCCATATAAAAAGGGGAAATTTGGCCCTAGCTGGTTTGGCTCAGTGGATAGAGCATCGGCCTGCAGACTGAAAGGTCCCGAGTTTGATTCTGGTCAAGGGCACATGCTTGGGTTGCGGGCTTGATCCCCAGTAGGGGACATGCAGGAGGCAGCTGATCAATGATTCTCTCTCATCACTGATGTTTCTATCTCTCTCTCCCTCTCCCTTCCTCTCTGAAATCAATAAAAATAATTAAAAAAATGAGTGAAGAATTTAAAAAAATCTTAAAAAAATAAATAAATAAAAAGGGGAAATTTGGAGACAGTTGACACAACCCTACCTTCATCTCAGAATTCTAGCCTCCAGAACTGTGAGACGATACATTTTTGTTATTGAAGCTACTCAGTTTGTGGGACTTTTTTTTATAGCAGCCCTAGCAAACTAATACAATGTTAACAAAATGTAAAAGGGTTATACACTTAAAAATGACTCCATTAAAATTTGAGTGGTCACAGAAAAAGATGATCTCATCAGCATCTATGTTAGATTGTTGAGTTACTTTTGTATTGAGGCCAACTTTTACCTTCATCCCTGGAGTATGACATGGGAACACTGAGTTGAATTCTCAATGTATCATAGACCAAATAAGATAAAGTATGCTGCTAAAGTAAATGGGCTAGTAGTCACATATAGAGAGATGGCCTTGGATTCTCAGGTTATTAGGGAAATGTTCTGATGTTAAACTATTCTTTTCTCAATTTTGGAACAATTAGAACTTGAGCTAAACAGTCACTGCAAAGCAATAAATGAATAGATTCTGTTGCATTTTTAGGTCAACAGTGGACTTTTTCTCTCTGTAATTACTAACATTAGCTCAACCATCTGTCCCTTTCACCAGTGAACCCATACATTTCACAGACTCCAGCTGAGAAAAGCCTGACTGTTTCTCTTCAGCAAAATATAATGATTTCCAGTAATTTATAAATGTTTGAAATAGCAAAAAAATTCTTGCAGATATTACAATGGTTTGTGTTGAGGCTACGCTACTCAAAATTCACTGACAGAGGTATGAGAAGGAGAATGTGGTTCTACTATTTTAAAAAAGGTATCTTCCACAGTTGCTTGGTTAGGACGATGGTGATGAGCTCAATCTGAAATCTTTGTAACTCAGTGCCAGTGAGTTGTGGCTCTTTAGCATAGTATTGCAGTAGCACTTATCATAACCTGTAATGATCTCTTTTACATGTTTAATAGTCATCTCCCCAATAGATTTTAATCTCCATGAAGACCAGAACTATATTTGTCTTGATAACATCGTGCCCCATAAATTTGGCACCATTTGGATTTTAGTAAATTTTTGTTAAATAAAAGGATGGGTAAGTATGAAAAGTAAGTGATTAATCAGTGCAAGGTGTAAGCAAAATATTATCAGGTTTGATACAGAATGCAGATAGCTTATAAACACATGTACTTCAGGACATGTGTTTATACTTCTCCTTCCTTTTTATTTAACAAATTAAATTTTTTTTTTTTTTAGTTTGCCAACTTGGATATGTCATATCCTCTCTTTAAAATGTTTAGTTTTCCATTTCTTATAGTACAAAGCTCAAAATGTACAGCAGAACAATTCTTTTTAAAATATGGCTTCAATAAACACAACAACCTTTTTCTTATTTTTCCCTCCCAATATGTTCTTTATAAGCTAGCCAGACAGAGCTGCTCTCAACCCCACGTTCCATGTACTTTCAGAACCATATGATGGTGTTCTTACCCAGAACTGTGTCTCCTTCATCTCTGTCTGCTGGAATTTTATTAAACTTGTAAGACTCACCTCAGTGCCTCTGTAGAAACTTCCATAATTCAGTTTTCTCTTTTCACAAAATTAACCACTTCCTCCTCAATACCCGCCAAGACAATGTTTACATAGCAAATAAATTATATTTCTTTGATTGTCTGTGTGTCTTTAGTGTTTGAGAATCTCTTTAGGACGTTTATTTGTGCCTCAATTCCCTGAACCTCTCTCTCTGTGTAGAACATAGTTGGTGCTTAATTAATTTCAAATTGATCCTTTCTTGTTTTTCTCAAAAATCTTATTTTTAAATTCATCCTTTCAAAACATATGTGGACATTTGGTTCTGTCCCCATAAATATGCTTACCCTTCATGGTGGTGCTTTGCTCATTTGACCAGAGATGACTTAATGTTTTATAGGCCAATATAAGACTCAGACTATTGGACACTCACATTCTCTTTTCAGCTGATTTAAGAAATCAACTCCTAATGGCTCAAAACAGCCTGGTATACATGGCACATCTCAATACTCTGGGACTATTGAAATTTTACATTTCTTTCTCTCTATTTTTATAAAATAATCAAGCAAGTAAAATAATGTAGCTTTTCATTCCTATTGTACCCGTAGTTTAATTGACTTGGATTCTCCAGAGTCAATTAAAACTGAATATGTTATCCCATTCAGTCACAGGAAATAGATCCATCTCTCTATTTTCTTTGTAGGTTCATGTAATCTTTGTGGGGGAATGCCCAAGGCTGTGAATCTAGAAACACACTCCATTTGGAAAGAATTTTGTTGAACTTAGGCAGTGGGAGTCCTGTGGATCCGTTGGGCAGCTGCTTTACAATTACCACAGGGATGCTCCCAGATTGCTCCCAACATACTGTTAGGGAGTGAGCTCAGCAAACCCCTGGGGCACAGGGGAGCCTTCACCTCTGGGTCTGCCAGTTGCCCAGAGAAGTGGCCAATTAACCAAGAAAATGTGAATGAAGAGCTGAGTGCATCCATCACCTTGTAACTGAGTTTTCATGTAGAGTGCATGATTTGGACTGGTGTCATTGATAGGGAACAAAATCTTCTGCATGTTACTGGCCTTTTAATTGAGAAAATGCTCTTTTAAAGAACATTCCCAACACAGGTAAAGTTGTTATAAAGTGGGAAAAATCCAACAGTATGGCATGCTATTAGAGCAACAAGTATTTATTTCTTTAGTGAAGTGGGTCTTCTCACTGTGGATCCAGAGAAACACACAAAATCTCTGGTTCTTCTGCCAAGGAACATATATATCCTTGTTTAGAGAAAATTTTAAATTTTTATGCCAAGTATTAATCAGCTAGTGCTTCAATCCTATATAACAGGGGTGAGCAACCCCTGGCACACGTGCCAAACATGGCACGCTGGTAACTTTTGCTGGCACGCGAAACCCTCTCTTATAATCTTCCATTTACAATTTTTTTCTTAATATTGATTTTTTTTATTTTTCAGATAAATTCAGTGTAGGTGCATCTTAGATAAATAAATAATTTTACATAACAAGTTATCTTAAAGACCATAGACATGGATTGACGAGAGAGGGGAAGAGCAATTTCTATGCCTCTGCCTTAACTCTCCCTGCCTTCCTAGATCCGACCAGTGTTTTGGTTTCAGCCTCAGATGCAACGGGTTTTCGTTGACAAGACAACTGCCTCACCTACTTATTCAAAATTTCACTCTATAAAAATGAAACCTTCTCGTTTGCTTTGCCCACTGGTACTAATGAAAGGGAAATAAATTTCTGTGTTTCTCTTGGCATCAAACGGAGTCATAAAGTTTTCTGTCGGACTATCAGTGTACATGTATACATTAAAAAATAAATGTATTTTTCATCATCATATTACTGTGTTTTTGTCTCTTGAATGAATTTTATTATTTCTTCAAGGTTCTTCACATATGTACACCTTAAGAGATATCAAGTAGGCGTAACATGTTCTAAAAAAATTAGGGTTGGCATGCAGAAGAATTTTGAGTCAGAGATTTTGCACTCACAAAAAGGTTGCCCACCCCTGCTATATAATAAAGGCCTAATATGCTAAGGGTCTGACAGTTCATTCGACCATTCGACCAGTTGCTATGATGTGCACTGACCACCAGGGAGCAGATGCTCCAACCAGTAGGTTAGCTTGCTGCTGGGATTCAGCAGATTGGGACTGGGCGAGATGGGCCTGGCACACCCTGGAGCCCTCCCGAGGTTCCTCTCCTGCCTGATCATGCACCAGTGGGGTCCCTCAGCCTGGCCTGCGCCCTCTCTCAATCTAGGACCCTGTGTGAGAGCCAGTTTCAGCCCAATTCCTGCAGGCCAGGCCGAGGGACCCCACCAGTGCATGAATCTGTGCACCAGGCTTCCAGTTATTATTATAACACTTAACATTTGTATATTGCAATGCAGTTTACCAAAATGATTTTCTATACATTATTTCTGTAGGTTTTCATTTGATTCTATCATTTGGATATCATTTAGAATGGCATAACATAAAGGTTTTGAGAGATACAATTTATTTAAGGCCACATAATTACTGCATGGTATTTTCATTAGTGAAACCTAAGTCTTCTGAGTTCCAAGCCCATACCTTTTCATTAAATAGTATGATATACAGTTAATAATTATACAGCAGGAGCACACACACATCTATAGCTATGACTTGAGAGAAACTGAGGAAGATCTATTATAAAACTATTTTTCCTAGTGGCCTTCAAAAGACATCAGCATTCTAACAATGTAAAAGCATTGTGGTACCTAAAAAAGTCTCAGGATAAGAAGCTAGAATAATAGCATCAATAGCAACCACCTTGTTGGAGGCATAAAAGATAACCATAATTGAAAGCACTGGAAGGCAGTGAGAAAAAAAGAACTTAAAGGAAAACTGCCCCTTACTTTTACCATTTACATAATCGAGGTGTTTGGAATTTTAATGTTTAGAATTTAAATGAGAAAGACATTTAAGGTTTGACTACAGGTGCTTAAACTGCAATTAAAAAGATTTAGAATTCTGACCAAAGAGAAAGGATGTGCCATTAAAATTGAGACCCTTTATAATTTGAAATCAATCAGTTACCACTCAGATTTTTATGGGTCCAAAGTGAGTTGCCCTTTTCCTAGTTTCCCCTTTATTCTAAACTATACCCATTAAATGAGTCCAAAATAGTATCTAAACAGATGGATATTTGCATAATTAAAAAAGAAACACCATTGTACATGTCACAGTTGACCTAGTATTTCCCCTGGGGTCCTGTGGTCTCTGAATGAAATGATCAAAATGACTGAGAGGTCCTCTTCCTGATTAGGGTACAAAGTGCAGGACGGAATCAGTGGAGAAGATTAAAAATCGAAATTGATTCCAGCTTAGATTTCAGCTCAAGTATTTATAGGTAGATTTTGTTCATTTACTTAACATTTACTGATCATCTATTCTGTGACACGCACTGCATTAGACCTTGAAGAGTCAGAAATAATCAGAGCAGATATGTCCTTGCCCTTAGGGAACTTACAGTCTTCCTGGGGAAGAGAAGAGACGCTCCTTAAGCCCAAGACGTATTGCTCATATACTGGTAGATACCAATCTAAGGTTAATTTGTGATCTAAAGAGTTTTCAAGTTTCTTTTAAGACAGTGGTGTCAAACCGGCTTCGTAGCATGAACTGAGTTTTAACAAATAAAGAGGTATTCCATGGGTCCAGAGCATTCTGGGCAGAAAGACAAATACCATATGATTTCACTTATTTTTGGAATCTTAAAGAACAAGATAAACAAACAAACCAAACACAGACAGACTCATAGATACAGGCAGCAGACTCATGGTTGCCAGAGGGTAAAGCAGTTGGGGGACTGGGTGAGAAAGGTGAAGGGATTAAGAAGTACAAATTGGTAGCTACAAAATAGTCACAGGGATGTCAAGTACAGCATAGGGAATATAGTCAATAATATTGTAATAACTATACTGTATATGGTGCCAGGTCAGAACTGGACTTACCGAGGGGAACACCGTAGCATATGCTTGTCTAACCACTGTGCTGTACACCTGAAACTAATACAAAATAATATTGAATGTAAACTGTCATTGAAAAATAAAATTTTAAAAGTGTGAGAGAAAAGAGTATTCTGGCAGAGGGAGGTTGAGCAGGATGCATTCAGTGACCTAGAGGGTATTGGGTATGACTGGGGCATAGGATTCAGATGGGGATGGAGGAAGGAGCTGGGAGGGAAGAGATGGGACTGGAGGGATAGGAGGAGCCAGATCATGGAGGGCTTTGCACGCTGTGCTTAAACACCGAGACATTATCCCGGAGGCTTTAAGGGACCATGGAAATGCTATTTTCATTGTTGACTCTTGGTTCTTGAGCCTGGCAAAGAAAGAATTCAGAGCCAGGAACTCTAGCACAAGAAGTTCATTTAACCTTTTAGAAAGAAAGTCACAGGGGAAGAAGAAGTGAGCCAGCTGGGCTGCATGGGTTCAGGAAACAAGCCACAGAGGCAAAAGAAGGGCCCTTGGAGCTTAGGAGAAAGAAAGCGAAGGATATGCACCTGAGAAGGGGGGAAAGGTGTGTGTGTGTGTGTGTGTGTGTGTGTGTGTATGAGAGAGAGAGAGAGAGAGAGAGAGAGAGAGAGAGAGAGAGAGAGAGAGAGAGCTCACACAAATATGCCCTGGGTCCTTTGTCTGAAGGGTTTTTATCTGTTTTCTAAAGGCAGGAATTTTAGGGGAGATTTCAGGGGAGGATCTCAATAGAATATTAATCAGCTTTCCAGATATGTCCTTTCAGGGTCCTGGTCTCTACTGATTGGTTGGTGCTAGGGTAGGGGGTCATTAGTCATTACATCTGGTCCTGTGTCTGGTTTTTCTGATTTTCTGGGCCTGGAGGTAAAACACAACTGAGACCTAGACGTTATCTCTAATTTGACCAAAATTCTGACTCTGCTGATCAGAACCTCATTGTCCTGAGGGCTCAGTGCTTAAAGGAGTGGTCCTGCAGGGAAGAAGGAGGGGTGAGTCAGGGTGCTGGATGAGGCCAGTTTGAATCAGCCATCTGTCTCAGTTTCCCTATTCCAGTTGTCAAGTGATTTTTCTGGCTTCCTACTATTCTGCCTCAGAAAGATGTAAATAGTCAGGTGCCAATCAGCTTTGACATTGAAAGAGATGATTCTGGTGGGCTTCTGATGAAGGATTGGAAGGTGTAAGCCTAGTGGCAGTGGAACATTTCAGGAGACTTAGGAGGAGTCCACTGTAAAGATATCGAAGGTCTGTGCTGAAAGCTTTCATTTTCTAATTGTTTCTAAACATTCTCTCTTTTTAGGTATTCCATGAGATGTGCCGCACTCCTTGACTATCTTTCATATCAGCTACCCAGGCAGAGGAGTAAAAAGCAGGAGATATGTTTTGTCCAAGTCACCAGAACAGAATGGTACAGAGAGACCCACTTCTAGCTCCCCCTCCAGCCCTCAGAGTCAGGGACCTGAGGAAGCATTGAGCAAAGAAAGACATTGCAATTAGGTTTTTCATTAGTGGGGGCCCAAAGAAATAGCTGAGACTAGAAGTAATGTTCAGTCGGTGAAGCAAATGAGAGCGAGCTAGAGAAGAAAGAAAATGCTGAGGAATCCAGACACATGACCCTTATAAGCCCCAGCATATGAGTGAGAGCAAGACAGGAGAGGAGAGAGGGAGTGAGGTTTGGAATCCTCACTTTTATTTTAGGAAATCTAAAATGGTCGGGCGAGAGACACTGGCAAAATTAAAAAAGTCCAATTGTTCCACTGAGAAAAACAGGAACACTCAAGTAGAACAAATTCAGCCCTACACCCCCTTTCTTTCTTCCTGTAGAAGGAAGGAAAGGACCTTCACATGGGTTCTGATAGGTGTCTGTGAAATTAAGATAAAAAGGAACAAGGAAATGAGAGGCAGGACCTACTTTGAAGCAGTGGGAAGACTTTGCCGCTGTGCTTAAGGACATGATTCTCCTGCAGGGGTGCGAGGAGGGCTGATGATGAGTTCAATGTTCTGGAGACGGACGGGCTAATGTGAAGTAGAGAGCTGGTGAGGCATCTGCAAAGATGAAAAGTTTTTGTTTAAAACACCTAAGGCCAGATTCCCCTGTGGCTCCTATGGTGTGTAACTTAAATTTCCAATTTCGTGCCCCCCACCCGCCCTGCCACCCCCCAAGTTCACTTAATGTATTGAAAAGGCGTTAAGACATGCACACTGGGAAAGTGTCTGCTAGAGCAAAAGATACATGTACAAAGCACTTGAGAGCAGAAAGTCCTGGTAGGTCTTGGAGATGAAATGCGGTGGGTTCAATGAACTGTACTAAAAATAAATAAAATGCAGAAGTGGATTTAACAACTCACTCACATTTTAAAATGGTAAAACCATTGTGTTCCGAATAGGAGAGGGGAACTCCATTATGATCTAGGACTTCAAAGAGTTCTTTTTTGTTGAATTTACTGGGGTGACATTGGTTCATAAAATTATATAGGTTTCTGGTGCACAATTCTATAATAAATCATCTGTGTATTGTCCTGTATGTTCACCACTCCAAGTCAAGTCTCCTTCCATGTCCAAGTTTTGTACCTTATCAATGAAGAGGTTGAAGAGAATGAGGAAATACTCGGTATTTAAAAGTCAGCAGCACTGGGCTTTGGTTCTCCCTCATTTCTCCTCATCATTAGGGATTTTTGTCCCTTACTTATCTCTAGTGCCTTGCTAGTTGAATCCTCTCTTGTAAATCCTGCAATATTAGAACTGGAAAGGACCTTAGAGACCATCAGGAAAGTCTCTATAAATGGGGAAACAGAAGCCCAGGGGAAAATGGCTAATTTTCAGGGTTTGATGACTGTCCTGGTAATAGGATATTTATGGACTCTGAATTAGAATTTCTCAGGTTGGGGAATCGGGAGGGGAGGAGCAGATATATTGTTTTCCTGGTGCCTCTTCCAAAGCAGCAGTGACAGGAAAAGTCTGTTCTATCAATTTCCCCGGTTATCAGAATAAGAGTGGAGCCATAGACAGCAAAAGGACAGTCTCCCTGTTTGCAAGCCTTAGACAGTTACTTTCCAAGTTCAAAGAGGATGTAGCTTTGCTCTCTTGCTGGCATCCATGAAAAATAGACAGGCAGCTAAAACTTTATGTCATGCAGTCAGAGGCCAGAATATTGCTTAGGGGATAAGAATCTGTCCCTTAAGGTTATGGAGATTAAGCAATACAACCCAAACTCCAAAATAAAGTAATTAATTAAATCAAAAAATGAGGGAAGAAAATAATCTCCTTCAAATCTCTTGTTTTAGTTTTCCTAATAAAATATGGATGAGGATAAATTATGCATTATTTTGCTTTCTTATCTCCCCTCTAACTCCTAGTGTTTGTTACCACAGCCAAAACTTTCCCAAATTATCTCAGCACTGTGATTTTTTTAAAAAAAAAAGGTAAAACCATTGACATTCTAAGTTAAATTATTCCCGCTATTGACATGCAACTGAAATTTTATCTTGTCATTGATGAAATCTGTCACTACCACGATCCACTCAAGCTCTCAATATTGTCTCTTGCTTGCTATGTCGTGATTTGGCTTCGCTGAAAAGTTGGGAATCTGGCTCATTTTGCAGAGTCCCATGTTAGTAGTCAGTTGACCACATGGATAAGTCAAGGTAAAAGAGAGGCTCCCTTTTTTTAAATGTAAAAGTTTAGCTATATCTTCCTTGTCCCATTCACTTATTTAACAAATGTTAACTGAGCTGACCATGTGCCATAATTACTGTCCTTACTGTTTGCTCAGCCTGAGTTGCCTCCTCCTATGCTGTCCATAATCTTCTGAAAGCACACATATGACTCTGTCACTCCCTTGCTCAAAAGTCTTCAGTGTCTTTTCTTTGTCTATTAAAAAACCCTCTGAAGTCCTTAGCATCCTTTTCTAGGATTTGACCCCTGCTTAAGTCTTCAATCTCATCTTTTACCAATTCTATTTTCTACACTCTTGTTATGCCATCATATTGACTATTCTCATTGAATATACTGATATTGCCACTCTCATCCACCCAGGGAATCTTATCTCATGTCTGAGAACAAAATCCAATATCTCAGCTTCTAGGCAGACTTTTCTTCTTGTTCTACCGCTATAACAAGCGCTTTTCCTTTCACTCAGTCAACAAGTATTTTCTGAGAGCTGCCTATATGTTAACTTCATTCTAGGTGTGACTAACAGTCCTTGTGGTCAGAGAGTCATGGGGGAGACAAACCATTATTAATGAATTGCAATCATGGTACATGCAGGATTCTTCAAGAACATAAAGCTAGGAAAGCAGGCCCACTATTGGGGGTGTTGGTGTCCTATTATAACACCTATTAAACTCTAGTACAACTGTCAACTTATTTCCCTCTGTCACCTATACACATGAGTTCCTTGGGGTTAGGGATTCCTCTTACCAGTGCCTAACAGAGTGGCAAACACATGGTAGGAACGCAGAATATGCTTCAAATTCAATAACTTATGTAAGTGGACAGACCTCAAATTTTGCCTTCCTATCTGGAAAAATGCATTATTTACCCTATGAAGTAGGTTTGATTATGCTCATTTAATAGGTGAAAGACTGGAACTTTAAGATGTTAAAAAATTTCCCCAATTTTTTATATTCCCAAAATACCTAGAGCTCTTACAAGTTGATACATTTAAGTGAAAACAGGAACGCAGGAACAATATAAGCATGTTAATCAAAGAGGAAGAAATATGATGGGCTGATGGTCATAGAAAAGATGCCCTACCCCAATACTGATGAAGGGATACTACTTAAAATGAGATGGTAATATTACATTGCATTCTTTGCTAATTACAACCCAACCTCTTTTAAGAATTGGGCCCACAGGATGCTTTCTTCTATTTGATTCTGACTTTGATTACCATGCTTGTTCTTATCATGTTAGTTTATTTTTTGATAGTTATGACCCTCGATGGAGGCTCTTTCCTCTCTTTTTCTGTCTTGTTATGTTTTAAAAATATATTTAATTTATTATCTCTTGGTCAGCAATTTGCATTAAGTCAAATAAGCTAATTGTATCTATTAAGAACCATGAAGTTTCCAATGTAAAATAAATAGCCTCCCACTCTCTTTCCAAATCTGATACCTTTGTTTATGTACTATGTGTTTCCTATTAAAAAGATTTTTATTTGATTCCTTTTTGTTTATAAAAATGGATCTATTCTTTTGTAGTTTGTTTTAATCTAAAGCATCCTGTGAACACTCTTCCAAGTCAATACAATTAAATCTACATTTGCTCTAACTCTTAGTATTTTATTTTTAAATATATTTTTTATAGTTAATGATGTTACTGATATCTCCCATCCTCCCCTTTTTTACCGTCCTCCTCCCAACCCCCTCCCGCCAGGTCCTTACTACCCCATTGCCGTGTCCATGGACTATGTATATAAGTATATAAGTTTCCTAGTTGATATAACTATATATTCCAGGGGATATGACATATTGTTTATATTGTGTTATCATCATAATTATTTGTTATAATGAAAACATAACCTAAGTCTTGGACATGCAGATTGATACCAGTGTTCTTATACCTGCTATTCCTTCTATTTAAAATATTCTTCCTTCTCTTTCCTGCAGGGACCTCCTCCATTCATTTCTCAGGATTTATTTTCAGCATCTCTTTAATGGTTCTCCAAGCACATGGCATACACTGGGCATTGCTCTGGAGCAAGCATGTCAAACTCACGGCCCGCGGGCTGCATGCCTCCTTTATTTGGCCCGTGTTAGCCTTTGAGTTTGACATGCTTGCTCTGGAGTGATGCCCATTCTCCCATATGAGGGCCCCTTCCCAGTCCCCCCATGGCTTTGTCTACTTCTTATTGTAGGAAAAGTATCTTTTCACTGTTGTTGCCCAGCCCCTACGCGGCCTTGCCTGGAATTGGTGTTTGAAAACTGTTTCCAAATGGGTATTGCCTCTTCCCTCTTCCCACAGCCACAGAGGCACGGCTGCTTTGTGGACTGATTGATGGGGCTGCCAGGATCTTCCATTAGGAGTTTCTCCAGCTGCAACTTAGCCTCTCTCAGAGCCCACAGTTCAGTTTCTGCAAGTACCCGTGCAGCCGGTGATTGTAAGGAATTTCTATTCCGAATTTGTGGGACACCGGGCCATATAGCACGAGAGGCGGAGGAAGCTGTTTCTTGTGACATTCACGAAACTCCTTGCTTCTCTCTCCCTGGGCGATGCGGACAGAGGCTGCTTTGCTCTCTGACCTCTCATTAAGGCGCTGTTTGTAAGCGAAGGAGGGTCAGTGCTCAGCAGAGCTCTTACAGGCACTCGCACAGCCTCCCAACACCAGGGATCGCTTTGTTCCCCTGCCTGGTGGAGAGGCCTGGGATCCCCCCTCCTGGCTAAGGTACTTTTATAAAGTAAAAATGGCATTTTATCATCTCTGGAAATGGGAAACTATAATCACTAATGAGATTTATAAAAAGTACGGCCCACGCCAACCTGGGCTTTCATAATAAAACCTGTGCCTTGGCCTGCCCACATAGTACATAAGCATAGTGAAAACCTCTGGATGATAAAGGATGTCCTCTTTGAATTATGGATTGATTAAAAGGGGCACGACGTGTTATTTGAAGGTTGTGTGGAGGCTAAATAATCCCATCTGTGTAAGACAGGCTATGATATTTTATACTGTCTGCGGAGATTCGTCCAATTACATTTTATGGTCTGGACTCAAAGATTCCAGCTTCTTATTTTATTTAACTCTGCAGGCGATTGTTCAGCAGAACATCCACTCCCCAGGGGTAAAGAAAATCTGGAGGTCATAATTTAGCTTCAAATACAGGTGGTTTTATGGGGCTAGGAGCTCCCTTTTGAATTCTCCCACTGTGCCAAGTAAGAAAGAGAAGGTTGATCTGATCATGGAGCTGGTGATCCAATCCCATGATGCCATGAAGGAGGTCATTTCCACATCACAACAAACCTGACTCAGATTGGTGGTGAGATGTTTGGTCAAATATATCCTGTTTTTAGGGCCTTAAAAGAGCTGGTGTCAGGTGAGACACCTTGAAACACTTCCAGAAATTGTCTTTCTCAGTGCCACCCATGTTTCTGTTGGCCATTGTTTCCAGATATTTCAGCTCATTGAGGTCCTCTATTCATCTGGCTGTGATTTGATGATTTCCTAGTAGGAAGTTCAGAATCATAAATTACTAGAGGCCCAGTGCACGAACTCATGCACCAGTGGGGTCTCTTGGCATGGCCTGTGGGGATTGGGCCAAAATGGCTCTCCAACACTCCCCGAGGGCTTCTGGATTGCGAGAGGGCACAGATCAGGTTGAGGGACCCCACTGGTACACGACTGGGGATGGGGAGGGACCGTGGGAGAGCTCCAGGGCATGTCCGACCCATCTCGCCCAGTCCCAATTGGCTGAACCCCAGCAGCAAGCTAACCTACTGGTTTGAGCATCTGCCCCCTGGTGGTCAGTGCATGTCATAGTGACTGGTTGAATGGTCGAATGGTCAGACACTTAACATATTAAGTTTTTATTATGTAGGATATTTAAACAAATGAATTAATGCCTGATTTCTGCAAATTCATTTTAAGTATCTCTTCCCTGCCCCCCCCCCACCCCCCAAAAAGGCAGAAAAGGTGAGAAGGGCTAGGTTTGTCCTCTATGTTATCCATAGCCAAGCATGCTAGCCTTTATATAGTTTAAGATGGGAAGAATGCTTTCTGATATATGGGTTCCGAGAAGCAGAATAAACAGTATTAAACTTCCCAAAGTGCTGTAGTCAGCCTTCTGGAGCAAGTAATGTGCTTGGTTTCCAATGTAAATTATTGAATGAATAATTAAATGGGAATTACTATCTTCTTAGAGATCCTCAGCCACACTAGGCCTGAGCTCTTCTCCAGGTGAATTTGGAGAAAAGAACAAACCCAGGTCCGCTGGGAAGGTGAGGTTGAGTTATGAGAGGTTTAGAAGCTGTTGTATTTGGATCCTCTACCTTGTGGAGAAAACTTCAAAGGACTGAAGCTGGCCAAGGAAGGAAAGAGAGGCCTCAGTCTCCTTTTTCTTGGAGATTAGTTTTATTCATGACATTCCTTTTTTATGTCAATAAATCCCCACCCCCCCTCCACCACCATTTTTTTTTAACCTAAGCTCACCAAGGTCTGTTTCTGTCACTTGCAAGACCCAACTTCCATCACCAACATCACAATGGAATCGTCTGCCCCATTCTTAGCAAAGCCTCTTCCAATTGCCCTGAACGTTTATCAATCAATTTAGTGAATCTTTTTATATTTTCCATCCATCTTTCTCTGAGGTCTGTAGTCTACTTTCTCAGCACGAGGATGTCCCAAATCAAACTTATTCCATATCCAAAAAGGAGTCATATTTTTATAGTGCTTGTTCTAGATCTGTAAGAATTTCCCAACTTTTTCCCTGTGAGTGTTCATATTAACAGTTACTAGGACGCACCCTTGTTAAAACTACAGAGGATAATTGCAGCTTTCTTCTTTGATAGGGCTGTAAGTTAAGATAAGGGCTTCTGAAATGTAAACACCAAAATAAAATGAGTGCAGTTACTCCAACATGCTATTCTTTCCCTCCTCCCCTCTCTCCCCCCCTCCTTCTCTCTCTCTCTCCCCCTCTCTCCCTCTCTCCTTCCCTCCTTCCCTCCCTCCCTCCCTCCATCCCTCCCTCCCTCTGTCCATCCCTCCCTCCTTCACAGCAGACCAGAAACCCATGGGCTGTCAGATGCGGAATGGCAGCTTCACTCCATTAGCAACCCAAGTTCCTTCTCTCTGCTGCTCTACCATTCCTTAGAGTGCTGGCTGACCTCATTCATCAGCAAGTACCCTTTCCAGCTCATGGGAAAAGGGAAAAAACTCACAGAGAGGGCAAGACATTTTTACTTAAGGAAGGGATGTGGAAGTTGCACACATTATTTCTACCCCACGGATGAGCATTGTCATATGAATGTTAAATGCAGCCACAGGGGGAAACTGGGATGTGAGTATCTAGCTGGGCAGCCATGGGTTTTGCTAACATACAGCATGGTAGAGGAGCTTATTACTAAAAGGAAGAAGGAGAAAATGGGTATTGTGGGAAAATGATATCCTCCCATGCATTGCTAGATTGTTACTATAAGGAAATGAATGGGCTTTCTCCCTAACTAACAGGTCACTTGAATTTCCCATGTGCTAAAACACATAAATATCACTCCACTATCCCTTCAAACTTCTGCCCTCTTTGATTTCATTCACCACCAAAGTTCTATAAAAAAGAAATCTACACTCAGTGCACCAACATTCCTAGCACCTGCCTCCTGTGTCACCCATTGCAGTCTGGCTTCTGTGCCTGTCTTTTATGAAAAAGCTTCCTCGTGAGTGAGAAATGGCCTCTTATCCCTCCCTTCTCAGCTCCCAGGTGCTTCACCCTCTCACCTGCTCAGTGGCTGTTGAAGGTTTAGTCCCGTCTAGATGTGCACTCATTAATTTCTGTGACTCAGCGCTATCCTGCTCCTTCTGCTTCTCTAACCAAGTCTCCTCTGTCTTTTCTGTGCCCATCTCATTCCTCTCATGTTATAAATGTGGCATTGTCTGTGGGTATACATTCTTGAATTCTTTGCCTCTCTTCCGGCAGTTCCCCCAGTGGCTTTGGCTAACACCCAGGTTGACCTCAATTCCACGCCCACACTCCCTTTGTCTTGTATTCAGTGATGCTTCAAAAAGGAGCCTGATACCAACCTGAGCGCAGTTCCCTATTAGCTTCCAGTGACGAAGTGTGTTCTGTGCATCTCTGAGGTGTCAGAGCCCCTTTGATTCCCAGGAACAGACTCTGCCTGTCTGCTGTAAGTGCAAGAATAGGATTCCGGGGTATTCTGGGATATGCAAAAGGGTGGTGATACCAGCAACCGACTGCAGAGGGGCCAGAGCTCCTGGAATAACCAAGCCCTAGCTTTCCTCTTGCTGTGCATGTTTCTCCAGGTCATGGTGGGACATAGTTACTCACAGCTCCCCAGGCGATGCATTCTCAGTGTCATTTACCCAGGGTGAGACTCCCCTTTCTTCCCTCACTCTCTGTTACCAAAATCCATGGAAGCAATTCCAGTGGAGTTGGGTTGAAGGAAGTGCTCAGAGAAAACCTGTTCCATAGAAGAAGACATTTGGGGGAAGCCACTATAATAGATATCTATCTACCCAACAATGTGAGTCATCTCTTACATGCAAGTGCTAATGTACATAAAAGCTGTAACGGGTGGAAACAACATCACAGCTGGCCTTTGAGTCCCCAGGCCTGCCACTGGATTAGCTGCATGATATGGCAAGTTTAAGAGTGTCAATATCCTCATCCTAAAGGGACCCTTACACCCTGTCCTTGTTGTGATAACCCAATGCCATGATAGATATGCAACTGACTAGTTTAGCTCCTGGTAGGTATCGGACACTGAGTAAATGCTAGCTGAATCTCATTGGCCAGGATGTCCCTACGGGGAAAAAAGACATTGGTCTGGAGAATTCGGGCAACCACTTTCCTCAGGGCTGGAAAGTAACATAAAAGCCCTCTTTCCCAGTAATTATCTACAAAAGCGAGAGTATGAACGCATCTGTCTGCTCTTCAGTGGGTTCGTTGGCTACAGATATTCAACGCAGTGCTTAATTGGCCTGGCCAGTTCGTCAGGAACTGGGGAGCAGTGTCCTGACCTTCCAAAAGAAGATGGATTGTGGCCTCCTTCCTCACATAATAGCAAACTGCACATCAGCTGAAAAGTGCACAAAGCCAAGGTCCCTGGCTTTGTCTGGGCAGGAGAAATATTTTGGTTCAATTCAAAGCAAACTTGTGGCCTCGTTGCAGTAGTAAGCTGGATATAATTCTGGGAACAATGCGGGTATCTGGAACATTGGGAAGGGGTGAGAAAGAATACATCCTCCATCCTGAAGGTATTGATTATGTTTGTCTGGGAATGAAAGGAGCAAGGACCTATTACTTTGGACTTTGTTTTTCTGAGGCTTCGGGTTCACAAAGCAATGGCTATTTGAATGGTTTCAGTTTTTTACTTCTCTTAAACTCTGCTTCTGAATGCTGCTAAAGGCCTGGATGAATTGAGATGACACTGAGGTCTGGTAATGTGCCAAGTGGAAAGAACTGAGGGAAGATGAGCTGACCACTTCCTCAAAGCCAGCGGGAGTTCCCAGTGCTCTTGGGAACAGCAAGACAGAGGGCTTGCCCACCTTTGTTCATAAAATTCTTACAGGCTCCAAGCTTGTTAGGAGGAGATTAAGGACAGGGACCCAGTTAATCACTGAGGTTCACTGAGTGCTCACCTTTTACTAGTACTTGCCAGATAAAGCAGACCAAGATCTTTAGCACATTCTGGTAGAGTAAAATCTGACATATTTAAAAATATATATTTTTATTGATTTCAGAGGAAGAGAGAGAGAGAGAGAGTGAGAGAGAGAGAGAGAGAGAGAGAGAAACATCAATGATGAGAGAGAATCATTGATTGGCTGCTTCCTGCAAGCCCCACACTGGGGGTCCAGCCTACAACACCAGCATGTGCCCTGATTGGAATCGAACCGTGACCTCCTGGTTCATAGGTTGACGTACTGGCCTTAAATATTTTTCATGAGGGTCTCTTTTTATTTTTGAAGGTGGCAAACTTAGAGCTGGTTCTTTATTTTATTTTATTTTATTTTTTTATTGTTTAAATTATTATATATGTCTCCTTTGCCCCCATTTATCTCTCCCTGGCCATTCCCAGCCCCTAGCACATGCCCTCAACCCCCTACTGTCGATGATCTCTTTTGATCCACAATAAAGTCATTGTTGAACACAGACACATACTCAGGCTCACACACTTACACACACACACACACACACACACACACACACACACACATAAACATATAGATATATGCATATATATATAATATTTTTACACATGTATATGTGTATGTATAAAATCACCTTGGCAAATCTGAAATCTATAGGGAGTTAAAGCTACAGGCCAGAGGTGGAATTTCTCCTTCCTTAGGAAAGCCTTAGCTTTGCTTTTAAGGTCTTTCAACGGACTTAGCTGCCACTAAGGCTCACTAAGTGCTCACCCTATCATGATTGTAGATAACCTGCCAACTCAGGTTATCTAGAATCATCTCCCTTCCTTCAAGCGAACTGATTATAGACTTTATCACATCCATCTTTGCACTTTCACAGCAACACCAAGATTCGTGTTTGATTAAATAACTGGTGATTGTAGTCTAGCCAAGTTGACACATCGAAAGACTTCACAGAACTTGAATCAATAAATTAAATGTATAAATTGCGGCAAAGAAGCAATTAATTCTATCCTAACTTTATTAATGTTTACATGTAATGTTCAAATTATATAATATTTTGTTTCAGTAAACAGGTAGTATTACTTCTATTTAACCATTGTGTTTCTTAATATATTTAAATAACAAAAATATAACTACGTTAGACATGTCAGACAAATCTTTCCCTTTATTGTATTTGAATTAGCTAGGTGTATTATCCTGTAGATTATTTTGCAACTGCCTTTGCATAAAAGAAGTAGTAATTATTGGATTGTTTGGGAGATTTTACATATGATATCATTAAATATTCCTAAGAATCTTGTGAGATGGGGATTCCCATCTTGTTATTCCCATTTTGTAGTTGAAGAAACCGAGGCACATAGAGGTTAAATAACTTGTTCAAGGTCACAGAATGAGCAGATGAATAGGTTCAAGATTTGAATGGGGTCTGGTGGTTCCAAGGCTTGAGTTTACCTCCAATGGACCACCTTTGCCTATTATGATCATTCCCCATTGATGAGCATCAGGCTTATCATGCCCTAGGAATTGTAGCAAATGATCAAGTCTAATATTGATTAGTCTTCTTTGCTTTTCAATGTCAATATAATCTAAGTTTAGAATTAGATTGAATTAATACAACAGAATAAGCATGTGCTAAAGGCAAGTTCATCCCCCATCCCCCACAGTCAGTTAACTGGCCTCAGGGAGGGATTGGGAGGAGGAGAGCAGATTGAAGCTGACCAGAGATTGAATGGAGAGAAGGGAAGAATGAACAATAAGAATTTAAGATTAGCTTTAGGCATTTAATTAGCTTCTTTCAGGCATTCTCTTGGGGGAGTGTGGGGGGGAGACTATTACCAGAGGTGTTTGTCAGATTTAGAAGCATCCTGGAAGAATGGTGACCTCAAAAAGCAGAGTCCTGGAGAAGTCCCAGTTCTGAATTTGTTCCTGATTATTTGCTCAACATTGGACAAATCACTTCCCTTCACCTTCACTTCCTCTCTTACAAAATGATGCCCATTTTATGCAACTGGCTCTAAATAGTCTCTAACAGGAGATGGGGGGATCAAATAATTGGAAAGTTGTGAATGCTCTGCAGAAAATGTCCTTTATTTGAAAGTGCTATGCAAATATGATATGTAGTTATGCAGGGAGGATATTGCCTTTATTTCTTTGGGGTTGGGTCATTTATGTCCACATCATCCGATTTCATCTGTGACCCTTCTGTGTCCCTAGGCTGATCCATGACTTGGGACTTGGAGCTTTCCCAGGATCACTGCAGCCAGCGTGCCTTCTTTGAAGCTTGATGCTTCCGGCTGGGGTAAGTTTATAAGCAGCTTCCTTGAAACTAGAGCCTGGCGCTCACTGTCTGAAATATCTTCTTTATCATCACATCCAGGAGAGAGCAGATCCGCCAGGGGATAGCACATACAATGATTTTTTTCCCCCCTGAAGAACTGCATTCTTCAAAAGAGATGCTTTCTGATTCCCTCCTCTCACTCCCCGCAACTAGTAGCTTTCTGTTGCACTATTATTAGAATCTGCTGCAGATAAAACATTCAAGGAGTGCCTTTCTTCCACTTGTGTATTATTCTTATAATCTTCCCAACAAGCTCAACCTTGATCTGTTTGAACTAAAGATTTCTGCATATATATATATATATATATATATATATATATATATATATATATCCCAATTACCATTAGGGATGGATGGGGCTTGATAACTACAATTGTCAAGCTGCAGAAAATTCAGTATCATTGAATTATGATTCTGAAGTGTGTTCCATGAATTTTTTTCTCTCTGTAGTACTTTGCAACGATAGTTAATACAGGGTGAGGCAACTTTAAAGAATTTTATATTCCCAAACGACCTACTAGTGGATTCTTGCAAGTTGGCTCTTGAATGTCCTAGATTTTCGACTGGTGCCAAATTACAGAATTTTCAAATGTACATGGTCTATTGAGATTCTGGATGAAACATGTCCTAACTACTGACTAATGAGAGACCCATTAACTTGGGAAGTCGAGAAAGAGATAATAGCACGAAAGTTAAAATATACACTTTGTATTCTTGCCCGAATGTGAGGCCATGATGCCTGAGCACAGAGGTTTCTGCTATTAAACCAGGAGTTTCTTCAGGAATAAATTTCAGATATGCCCCTCAACTTGGCTGAGACTAGTCTCAAGAATTACATTTTGTATCTGTTATAAAACTGGGCCTGCATTCACTGCATGTTATGCCACTCAAAATCGCCTATAAAATATCCCAAAGAGGTAGTTTTTGCAGGAAATTTAGCAGGAAGTAACATTCATCATACACACACACTCACACATACACACGCACACACACACACATACACACACACATACTAAAGAATTTAAAAAGGAGTAACTAACTCACTTTTATTCAACTTCCTTTTCCATTTTTTCTAAAAAAGTCTATTTTCCCAACTGCACCCTCCACTATTCATTAACTGTGGCCACAAAAATCCTAAGTAATGTTTCTGTGGAGCAAAGAAAGAATGGCAATGAGTCAGCCATCATGGTATGTGCCTGGTAATGATGATAGCCAAGATACATGCTGAATTTATAGAAATAGTTAAAGCCAGAACATCTGTCAGGAAAACCAGTGGGCAAATATTTGACTATAGCTTAATCAATGATATTAACACATCTAAAAAAAGAATGTGTCAAACAAGGAGGTAGAGGCTATGATACCTTGCAAAAATACCCACTATTGTTGAAGCAATTTCTACATTCATGCTCTTTGCAGTGTAACTTTGTACCCCCTCTTTAATACATAAGTCCTTGAATAAAAACTTAACTTGTAATTTGCTTCGGCCAATAGAATACAATAGAAGTCATGGTGTGTCACTTCTGATCTTAACGTTGCTTTCTTGGAACCCTGACCTATGAGCAGGAGCAGGCTAGCTTTCTGGAGGAAGAGAAGCATATGGTTCAGTTCCATGCATCATCCCAGCTTCCAGCCAACTGTTCAAGAACATGAGTAAGATCATTATAGACATGCCAATCTCCAGCCACCATGCCAGTTGATACAGATGTAAGAGCAAGCCCAGTCAAGATCAGCTGAGTCTTACCCACATCAGCAGAGCTACCTAGTTGACCTGTAACCTTGTGAGCCTTAATACATGGTTGTTGTTTAGCTCACTGTCTTAGCATGGTTGTTATGCAACAAAAGATGTCTCACACAGAGGACATTAAAAAAAATAAAACAGGAACAAGAAAAATCAATTTTATCAGTATGAATATAGGCTATCCTAAGGATCTGGAATATCAAAAACAGACCAGCCACTGGGCTTTCTCAGAGCTTAGGTGAGATATCCCCCAAATTCTAACTCCTGCCCAGGATAGGCAATGAGCCTTTCAGATTCTAAGAAGTTATAGCCTTGTTGTTAATATACTCTTGGATTCTTGACATCTGTCTTTCAGTCTGATGCGAGCTTGGCTGGTCATCTTGAATGGGCTATAATGTGAAGGTGGAGTTTTCCTTCATGTGGAAACTTGCTTGAGAGGGTGCCCCTGATTTCCAGACTAGCACCAACATCCTCATTGGTGACCCCAAACACAGAGTCCCACTGATCCATACAGACTCTTTAAGTGTTAGAGATATTACACAAAGGCATTGCTTTATTTTTAGGGTAAATATCAGTAACAATGGACACTTTACCAGGACCATTTATCCCGTGGGTATTTGCTTGGAATGAATATTTAGCCTCCTGTTGCACTATGATGATGAAACAGGAATTTTTAGGGGTGAAAAAGACAGGTTTAGGACATTTTAGAAATTTAGGGGACCATGGAAGAAGCACAGGGCTGCAGAGCAGCAGAAGGTATATTTCCATAGAATAGGGGAGCTGAAAAGCTGCAACAGGTAAATTTCCATAGGATGAGGGAGCTGGGAACAGCAAAAGGTCTATATTTACAAATTAAAGGGAAGGAAGCTCTTTATGCAGAAGGAAAAGAAGAAAGCCCAAAGGGAATAGGAAAACAATAAGGAAGGATGGGAGGAAACCTCACATGTCCCACGTGAGGTTAGACCTTTGAGCTCACAAGTTACTAAAGTAACCAGTCCAAGGGAATAGTGATCAATCAGAGGGGACATCAAGGCACAAACATCTACAGCCTTTATAAACCGTGGAAACAGGGACTCAGTGGAACTCTTCCCCCTCCCCACGTGGGAGTCTGTACTTGTTCTTTAATAAATTTCCACCTTTGCTATACCGCCTTCCATCCATGGATTCATTCTTCGACTCTTCTGGACAAAGAACCCGGGAACCATCCTGCCTGGGGGAACACACGTGTTCCAGTCCAAAAATTCTGTTTCAGTGACAAGACACGGAGCCTGATTCCTTTGAACATAAATATAAATTTTAAAATAGTGAAGAGGTTTTGAATTACATTCTTATAGATTATGAAAATATGGCATTTTCCATTAGTGGATCGTTCCTAGTCTTGGCAGTGTTATTAGAGCACAGTTTTTGAAGGAATGGTACTATGCATTACTGTTGGTATTAAATATTACCAGTTGGTTAGCATGTATTAAGTTTTTTGGTTCTTATGTATAGAATTAAAGGCTAATGCAAGTCAACGGAGACAACAGTCTTATGTGACTTTGAACACATTTCCCCATAAGATAAAAAGGAGAATAGCAGTTTTCCATGTGGCGGTGGCTATGCCTGAAGTCTTAACTGCATGAAACAATGAGTTCCACCTGAGGCTGGGGAGAACTTCCAGAGGAGTGACATCCACCTTGGTTACTGAGTATGATGAGGAACAGTCTGTGAGGACAGAAAAGAGGAAGGAGTCTTCAGGAAGCGCTACCAGCATATTCCAAGGGCAGAAGCATGCAAGAGAAAGCCTGGTTGCACTAGGAGCTACAGTGCTGTGTACATGAGCAGTTGTGTGTGTACACGCATGTGTACACGTACACACAAGTGGATATTTATATAAAGCAAAAATATGCGTAGGGACTAATACAGCAGGGACGATCCATTAGCAATGAGAATTTTAAATGAAAAAAATTATGTTAGCTTAACGAAGCCAATACATATATTATCTTGATCAGGACTCCAGCTCCCATTCAGGGCTTTGGACAAAGCCTTTCCTAACCCCACGCACAGAAAACATCTAGTAGTATGAACTAAAGGACTCATTGCCAGGTAATGAGTCCTTTAAGGAATCAGACACATTATTAGACCAGAGAGTGCCAGCGCGTTAGTATTATTATTTAATGATGTGAATTATGGGAATTTAATTCCCTCACTCTGAATGACCATATATTATTATTCCATTTGGGGTTGGGCATTCACACTCTGACCTTAATAGCTGCAAACAGACTCCAGATCCAGCTCGGTGCACTTCCCTGGGGAATGGCAACGAGCCCATTAAAAGCCCTGCCTTCTAGTTCTTCAACACATGGAATCAGGCAGTGGGCCTCGAGTCAGGGAAAGCCAGGAAGCAGAAAGCAAACTGTTTTTCTTGCTTTCCATTAAAATCTTTTATCTCATGCTATTGTGAACCTCAGTCAGTCTCAGCCTTTGGTAGGGGACCTGTAATTGGCTTGTTGTAAACCGGTTGTCTGTTTTGCCTGGCCTCACTGTAGATTAAATAATGACCTGAAATGCTAGCGTAGTTGCCTGGATTTTGACATTTGCGGTGTGGGATTTCCATGTGTTATTGTCAGTAACTGAAGCCGGAGAGAAAGGTATGAAATTTAGAGTAAAATCAGCTGAACTGGTTATCCATTGTCAATTCTCTCTTTCCAAAGGGGAAGTTCAGGTAGGGTAGATCCAGGGAGTCTGACTCCTTTGGGGCTAGGATTGGGGTAAGAAAGGTACCAGAACCATTTATTGAAAAGGGGGATAACTATTAGGCATGTTCAAAGGTGAACTTCAGTGTTGAGTCAGAGAGGAAAGTCAGAGGCAAATAGTGCTTGAAGAAAGAATCAGGCACTGAGGTGGAGAGCTGGGATGATGAGAATGGAGTCACCCGAGTGAGAGGAGGTAGAGGTCCACTTCAGATGCATTGGCAACAAAGGCAAGATTCTCACAAGAAACTTTTATAAACGTTCAGCATTTTTGCCCATCCGAACCCATTTCAAAGAAAGTCAGGACCTCTAAAAAAATGACAAATAATAAATCAAATCTCTGAACTATCCCACCCTGGAAACATGCCTTTTAGGAAATTTCTCCATAGTCTTCAAGGGGAAGAGGCAGGTTATTTAGAGTATAATGGCTCATAGTGTACGCTCTGGCCACAGAGAGCCTAAGGTTCAAATCTTGATGTTTCCATTTACTAGCTGTGGGACCCTGGTCAAGTTCTTAGTTATTCTGAGGCTTATTTTTCTCCGTCTGTTAAATGGGAAATAAAAATAGTGCCTACCTCATCATATTTTTTTCTTTTTTAAAATATTTTTATTGATTTCAGAGAGGAAGTACTGCATCCATTTACAGCTAGGGCTCAGGATCTGAAGAAGGGGCCATGCACAAATGAAAACACTAGACAAGAAATAGGAATTTAGAAGGCATGAGGGTCAAGTGGAAACTTCTCTCTGATGGAGAAGCTCCCTGAAACCCTGGACCTGTCAGCTTTTATTCACTTGAATACACATTTGCCCTTAGGAATGCATACAGGCATATCAAAGATAAAGTTTGGTAAACAGTAAAAGGATTATCAGGTTAGGGGATTGCCTTGAGCCATTTGGCCAACAGCAGGGCAATATTATGCTGATTTTTAGCCCTGCTGAATACCAAAGTCCATTGGCCTTCCGGTGGGACTTTTTGTATTAATATGCTAACGACTGTTGGTCTTTGCCTCCGGCAAGGAAGGGAGATAAAGAGAGAGAGAAACATCAATGATGAGAGAGAATCAGATTGGCTGCCTCCTGCATGCCTCACCCTGGGGATCCAGCACGCAACCTGGGTATGTGTCCTGACTGGGAACTGAACTGTGACTTCCTGGTTCATAGGTTGATGCTCAACCACTGAGCAATGCTGGCTGGGCTGTATTTTTGTATTTATTGAGGTAAATCCTATAAAATGCTTAGCAAAATGGCTTGTTATAAGTGTTGCATATTTATTAACAGTTATTGTGATTATGGTGGTAGTGGTGATGATGTTGATAATGAAAAATTAGTATTTATGGAAACAAATTAGACAGTTAAGTTAAAGCACACACCTATATAGTGTGAAGTTTTTGAGGTGTGGATTTGCCTGGTTCAAGACCCTCCATTTCTTTTATAGCAGATCCAGATCTCACAGCATAATTATTCTTACAAATGAGTCCCTGCTCTGGGTCTTTTTCTGTGGGTTTGAAATCGATCAGCAGAGACCTAAGTAGTTTGTAGGCAAAGTGTTTCCCTGGCCTCTTGTTAGCAGCCGGTGTTACCTCCTCAGGCAGGATGGAGACTGGCTGATGCTCTGAATTCTCAGATGCCTATCAGTACATACATACAACATCTTACACACAGATTTCCTCTTCTATCAGTTTAATAGGTAAATGGCCACGTTCCAAATACTGTTTTCTTGTGCAAAAACCTGTCACTCCTTCTCCATAGAGATCTAAGCTGATGTCAGGCAGACCGAGGGAAGGCGGGAGAGACAATGGCTCCTGAATAATTCCTTTTGAGCTTTGAGAATAAATGTAGGAACCGAAGGAGAAAGGTATGAGCTTACAATTTTCACTTTTTGCAGACATTATTTCCAGACCTTCCTGATATTGATCCCTATAGCTTTTAGGGCCAGCTCAGCATAGTTACGTTTTTTAAAAATGAGAATTTTAATTGTAATATTTGTGATGTGATTATTTTCTTCCTGGTGCATTGGGTCCCAGGCTTCCTCCTCATAAAGACAGGTGTTATTACTCACTTGTGTGCAAACATATCTATTAGGTAAGGCAAGCGCTGGCACGTTCATCATACTTATACTTACGGCACAGGGATCTCTGTCTCCTGAATAGCCTCATTCCCTGATAATGTTCCTCTGCAACAAATTGGATTTATATTAAGTCTTCAGCCTTATCTCTCATTTCCCCAATACATCCACCTTCTATTTGAACCAGCTCAGCTTCCTTTGCCTGTAGCAGGGGGACTCTGAGATTTGGGCCACGGGTTCAGTGCTGACCCATTCCTGAGCTAGTTCTGCCTGAGTAAAGGAATGTGCTGAGGGCCCCATCTCTCCCCATTCATTTGGCATCCAGGAGTTGCTTCCCAGGTTTGGAGTCTGGCAACCTGCAGAGTTACCTTGGGTCCCCACATTTCATTGAATTGTAGCTTAACCACCATCATGTTTATTTTGTCCAGATCTGGACCTTCGCCTCTCACATGGTCAAGTAGCATGGTATTGTTAAATCATTCAAGTGAGTTGCCAACATTGAGTGGTGTGGTGTGGTGTGTGTGTGTGTGTGTTTTGAAAAGATTTAAGATCTATCCTAGCAAATTTTAAGTTTATAGCACTATATTGTTAACTATTGTCACCATGCTGTCCATTAATTCTCAGAACTCATTCATGTTGTCTAGCTGAATTTTTGTATCCTTTGACCAACATCTCTTCATTTCTCCCTCCACTCTCCCCTCCCTGGCCTCTGAAAACCATCATTCTACTCTCTGCTTCTATCACTTTGACTACTTTAGATTTTGCATGTAATTGAGACCATGCAGCTATTTTCTTTCTGTGGCTTATCTCAGTTTGCATAATGTCCTCCGGGTCTGGTTTGTTTGTTTGCTTGGCCATAAACTTCTAGCGTGTCTCCTGCTGTAGACAGGCTTGGGGAAGGGGATAAGGATGCTTTTTCCAGGAGCAGAGGGACCCTTCCTCTTCACATACACCTTTCCTCTCTTCACCAGGACCCTCCCTGGAGGTCTTCTGGGCCGATGGGATTCTTCTTCTGATTATTCCTCTCTTGCTTTTCTGGGCTGTGGTTTCTTCCAGTTTGTTTTGATTATCAATATGCTTCCATCTATTTTTTTTTAACATTGTTAAGCCTTATTGAGATATAATTGATCTGTAAAATTTACACATAACTAATATACACATTGTGATGAATTTGGATGTATACATACACCCGTGATATACTTTCATTTCTTTTGATATAAAAAGATCTGTTTCAATCTCTCCTCTGCTAATGTGCCTCTTGTGTTCTTTTTGTTCCTCTGATTTTATTTCCCTTTATTACTGTATCATAATTTTAGCTGGGACTCAGAAGAGAGGGAGGAAAACACTGTATGCTCAGTTGATCATCTGGAACCAGTAGTCTTTTAATAAATGTATGGATATTTAATTTAATGTAAAATTACTCTACAACATTTAAACAAAACACCACATAATAAAATAATTCTAATAAAAAGTGACATTTCAAAAAGAGGGTTTTTTTTTTTTTAAAAAAAAAAGCACTAAAAACACTAATGCCTCAATGAACCACAAGGGCAAAGAAATAAACTGACAAAATTCAAATAATGAATAAATATGTGGGAATATTTTAAAACTCGTTAATCATCAAACAAATGCAAATTTATCTAACAATAAAGCATTCTTTTTCATGTATTAGAATTGGATTTTAAAATATTTTACTTGACTTAATACTGGGGAGCGCACCATGAGACAGCCCCTTTACAGACTGCCAGAAGGCATGCGCATTTGCAGCTCTTTTGGGAACCAATTAAGCAAGATGTATCAAGGACACTTTACAATATTTCTTCTTCCAATCAGATGATCCACTTCTAGGCATCTCAATTATAAGTCTAATAACAAATGTGGGGAAGTCATTGCACCATTACTAGTCCAATAGAGAAAAAAAAATGAAACAACCTCTATAACCAACAGAGAACTTAAAAATAAACCATAACAAATACATGTGCTGCTTATTATGTAGTCATTAAAATAATAGTTCAGCCCTGATTGGTGTGTTCAGTGGTTGGAGCGGCACCACACTAACTGAAGGGTCACTGTTCGATTCCAGCCAAGGGTACTGGGTTACATGTTTGATCCCTGGCCCCGGTCAGGACATGTGCAGGAGGCAACCAATTGATGTGTCTCTCTCCCATCTATGTTTTTCTCTCTCTCTGTCTCCCCCCCTCCTTCCCACTCTCTCTGAAAATCAATGGGGGGAAAAAAATCCTCAGGTGAGGATTAACAAAAATAATATTTCAAAAAATACTTAATCTCATGAGAAACTGCATGATAAGTTGGAGTTTTAAAAGTTATTTGGATTTGAGTTATATAAAAATTAAGCTTTTCACTTTGGGGAAAAATGCATATTAGAGAAATCTCCCTATTCCTATCTAAGGCAATGTCCAGCCTTTATGTTTCCTGAGCATTGCGTATGTAGAATTGGTTATACTTTCCACTATAGCATGTTTTTCTTGGTTGACCAGGAGCTCCTTGATAGACAGGTATGCTACATTTTTCTTTATATTTGTGATCCTCAAGGGGCATGACACATAATAGATGTTCCATCTATATTTGTTGAATGATTAATTTGATTGGTGAATGAATGAGTAATATAGGTCTAAAAATACAGATCTAGTCTGGTGGTGGTGGTCTAGTGTAGGTAGAATAAAGAGGTAAAAAGAAAGAGATGGAAGGAATAGGAGTGAAGGTATGTCTTTGGCCAGAGGGACAATACAAGGAAATTTAATTACATAGGATTATATAGAGAAATAAATAAAGGCAAATATAGTAAGGAAGGATAATAGAAATATATCATGATATTGTGGAACATTCATGGGCTTTTAAATCAGAAATATCTGGGCTTAAATATTAAGTTAATTTTTTATTGGCTATGCAATCCTAGACATTCCATAGGAAAATAGACATAAGAGTTCTTTTCATAGTGGAGAATATTTTTGGTACTGCGTAAGCTCATGATAAAGAAAAGGGAGGACAAATTCAAGGAGACAAAGTGAAAAAGAAACAAAACTCATTTTTGATGAGATGCAATACTAACATAAAGTATTGGAAGTATAGAGTATTGTTACAGGAGGGAGTTAGATGTCAAGGCCGCTGTCGAAAATAACAAGGAAGCATGCATTTTTTGCTGCTGTGGAATCCTGTGTTCAACACCCTACCGTTGCTTGCCAGACTGCACCTAAAGCATATCGGCAACAACTAGGTAAAAATCAACCTTCACAAAGATTAAGGTCTAGAAAATAAGATACTTTTAAACTAGGTTTCATTTCCTGTCATAGTATCTACTCAAATTGTATCTTATTGGAATTCAAGAAAAGTATTAAAATTAATTATCTATGGTTCTTGATTTTTTTTTTATGGGGGTAGGGGATGTCGTGTGTCTTTTGATGGGTGCTAGGGGAAGGGGAATGGAGAGGTAGACATTTTTTTGAGACCCACCCAAGTGTTAAAATCTGTATCTTAGAGTCATCCCCACATCCTTGTCAATGAGGCAGTTGGGTTGAGCCTGGGCTTTGAAGACAGATGGTTCTGGGTTCAAATTTCAATTCCAGCTCTTACCAGTCCAGTGACCTTGGGACTGACTGTTAAGCTGATGGAGAAAATAAGACATTTTTTGGGGGGCTAGCAATCTGAATCTGTGCAGTAACCTAATGTACATTCTTGGTAGCCTATAATTAAGTCACTGCCCCTTTCTCCACAATCTGGTCTTGCATGACCTGTTTATCTAAGTACTCCCATTTTACAAAGGCCATAAACCATGAACAGTGCACAACCCCCGGTGGGGATTATCAGTGCTGGCACCAGGCCAGGCCTTTAGGTGTGGTCTCACGGCCCCCATCCCAACACATGGGGCTTTTTGCAAAGCCCACGAAAGGTCCGAAGTCCCATTCATCTTTGGGGGACAAAGAAACCAAAGGGTATAAAGGTGAGAGCTTTCTCCATATGGTTTTGTTCAGGATTTGGAAACAGTCTCCCCTGAGTCATTGTACTAGTACATGTGAAACATCTGAAAATAAATGGGCTTTTCCCGTGTCTCCAAGTACTCCTGTGTATTTTTCTGGTCACCTGGTAAATTCTGTAACAAAGCTATGGAGTCACATGGCTTTCATCTGGGAAGGTAATTAATGTTAGTCATTTCTTAGGATATTGTAAGAATTAATGAATGTTTCTAGCATTTCAACACTGCTTGGCTCTAGTGAGAATTCTAGGATCCATAGATTCTCTGGGAGTTTGGGTGGCCAGCAGGCATTTGAAGAGAGAGTGTGTAAAAATGCTTGTCCATGTATCACTGCAATTGATGCATTTCCCAGATTTTGATCTGGATTTCTCGGGGCCAGCCTGCAAGGGACCTTTGCCTATTTCCTTGGGGTTTATGATGATGGTCCTGCTCTCTTGTTATCTAGTTGTGCCAGGGGTTGTCAGGAAATACGTCACCAGTGTGGAAAGATGAGTCCCCAATTCTGACAACTAGCAGTTCCCTTCTCCCAGCACATCTTTTGGACATAAACAGAAGAGTTAGAGAAGTACATACATCTCATTCATCACAGCTTTGGAGAAGCAGAGTTTATCATTCCAGAATCAAAAATGAGCATTCGACTCGAGGAGAAAGAAAGAAATCAATTATAATGGTGGCACTAAAGCATCATAACAAAGAAACTGAAAAGCACAGAATGAGATCTTATATTTTCCTTAAGTTGAAGAAGCCAAGCTTCCATTTTTTATACTTGGAAAGAACATCAATGAGATTGATTGGGTAAAGCTAGTAGAATGTTAAAATTATACCGGATTTTGGCAGCTCGACTGTAATTTGTGCACACAATGGACTATTACCTATGCATTGTTCTATGGAAGAAAAAAAAAATTGCTTCTTCCCTTCCTTCCTTCTTCCTAAAAACCTTATCAGTGATTTATCTTTAAACTGATTGCAATGAGCAGTTTCATTATCATTTTTAAATTTTTAATTGTTTTCTTTAGGGAAGGAGATAAAAAATTAACAAAGAAGTTATTTGTTTCCAAAGTGCCTGTTGGACAAGGCCACTGCTGATCTGCATATCCATGGAATGCGCTGTACCAGCCCTGGAGCACATCTTAGGACCCACCCTGAGCAGGGGAGGAAGCTTGCTCTCCACCCAACTGCTGAGCATAACCTCCAGTGAGGCCACAAAATGTGGCCTCAGACACTGGGCAGCCTTGGAGCGCAGCCTATGGTACCGCCCAGCCATGGTGGAGTCAAGATTACTAACCTTCCCAGCAGCTGAGCCCAGTATAAAGCCCTGCCTCATGGCTGAATACAGCCTATGGCCTACCCTAGCCAGGGAGCCGAGCCAGCAACTTTGCCCAACAGCTGAGTATAGGTAAAGTTCTACCCAATCATAAGCCTAGCCTGTAGCCCCGCCCTGCCATTTGCACAAGTTGGATGAATCTTGAGGGCATTATGCTAAGTGAAATAAGTCAGACAGAGAAAGATGAATACTATATAATCTCATTTATCTGTGGAATCTTTTCACACTAGCTTTTTTTTTTTTTCCTGGGATTTCTATGCTGTTCCATTGATCTATGTGTCTGTTTTTGTGCCAATACCATACTATTTTGGTAACCCTGAATTTGTAATATTGTTTGAAATCAGGAAGTGTGATACCTCCAGTTTTGTTCTTCTTGCTCTAGATTACTTTGGCTTTTTGGTCCCATATGAATTTTAGGATTGTTTTTTTTTTCTATTTTTGTGGAAAATACTATTGGAATTTTAATGGGGATTGCATTGAATCTGCAGATTGCTTTGGGTGGTATGGACATTTTAACAATATTAATTCTTTCAATCCATGAATATCATTCTATTGATTTATCTTTTCTTGCATTTCTTTCAACAGTGCATACATACACATAGGGAAAGCCAATACTAGACACTATTATATTCTGTGTTCAATATTGAATTAAAATGCATTGGGTAAAATGCATGAAAAAGAGTAAGCATAAGAGTACCTGGTTTTGCCAATCTTCACCTTCTGGGAAGTTACATTGCATCACTGGACCTTAAGTTTGTGTTTGTTCGCTGGTTTCTATGTTTGTTTGTTTGTTTGATCTCTAAAATGGTAATGCTATCTGATCTCCCCACACACTGCTGGGTTGTGATAATCATTTCAACAAAAACAAATTTTGCCCTAACCAGGTTGGCTCAGTGGATAGAGCGTTGGCCTGTGGACTGAAAGGTCCCAGGTTCGATTCTGGTCAAGGGCATGTACCTTGGTTGCGGGCACATCCCCAGTAGGGGGTGTGTAGGAGGCAGCTGATCGATGTTTCTCTCTCATCGATTTTTCTAACTCTCTGTCTCTCTCCCTTCCTCTCTGAAAAAATCAATAAAATATATGTAAAAAACCACAAAACAAATTTTAAATACACAAGCACACACATAGAGTGCATGCAAAGCTTTATACCACAATGATAGAGATAATTTTGCTTTTACTGATTTCTTAACTCAGCCTTTTTGTTTTACCTTTGGCTGTCTGATTTGATGACAGAGTTAGCTCTAGGAAGCCACGGTGGATGTGAGAGGATAGATTACATGCAGTGTTTCTTCTACCAGAAGCTCCTTTTCTTGAACAAGAGGACCTGTTCCCCCAAAACTGAATCTGGGGCAAAAGTACTCATGTTTCCCAAATGAATCTGTGTGGGAAGTAATTACAGGCCTCCTATTTGCCAGCCAGTTCATCTCCATAACTCAGAAACCTCTGGCACAGTTAGCATCATTCATTTGTGCCAATAAAGTCCAGTATGTCCCACCACAGAATTCTTCCAGGTATCATAAAGGGACTTAGGTACCTGTGGATACCATATGCTGGCGATAAGTCTAGCCTAATAGCGAAGTCCATGGTCCCCTCATTGCTTTTAAGTCATTCCTCGGCATCACAGTAACCCCCAAAACACTACCATTTAGCTGTCACCATGTCAGCAGGTGGAAGCTAAGGGATGATAAATAATGGCATTACCCAAAACAACATGGGCCAGTCTGCTCCCTGCCAATGCTCTTTCGCTGAAAGTGCAGATCTTGCGTTACATTAAGATGGTGAAGCCAAAGGCAACACTGTCAATCAAACTTCCCAAGCAGACCTTTTCTCTTTTTCAAGATCAAGTCCTGCTTGGCTCAGAGGACAGGGATGTGAGTCTTCTTGAAGACAGGATGACAGGAAAGATTTAGGAGACAGCAGCCAGTCAATGGCCTGGCAATTAGTAAAGGGAAGCCAGACTCTCCTGGGAAATCCCTTTTTGTAAAATGGCCTGAGATGGGCTTGCTGCCCTTGCTGGTTTCCATTCATCAAGAAAAATTAGCCTGATGTTCCTGGTCATGCCCCACTCTTTAAGCCGAGCTGTTTCATGATCTTTTGACCTAAAAGACACTTTCTCTGTTGCTTTGAGCTCATGATCTCCCCGTTAGGCCTGTGACCTCATCTCATCCCACTCACTTTTATCCAGCCACCACCAACCTGCTCTTGCCCTGGGGTCTCAGCTACTGCTCCCTCTTGGCTATGTTTCTGGTTGAAATGCTCTTCTTCCAGATATTGGCAAGATTTCCTTTTGGTCCTTGGCTTGTTAAAGTATCAGAAACACCATCCTATCTTCCACTTTCCTGTTTTCTATTCCTACAGAGGAGTCATCACTGTTCACTTATGTTATGTATAGTACATAACATCGAAGGCAATGAAATCCTTTCCTTAAGACTCCAATTAAAATGCTCTCTACTGGCTGGCCAGTGTGGCTCAGTGGTTGAGCATTGGCCCATGATCCAGGATGTCATGGTTTGATTCCTGGTCAGGGCACATGCCTGGTTGCTGGCTCAATTCCCAGGAGGGGGCATGCAGGAGGCAGCCAATCAATGATTCTCTCTCATTGATGTTTCTATCTCTCTCTTCCTCTCTCTGAAATCAATAAAAACATACAAAAATATTTTTTTAAATGCCCTCTACTCTATTAAATCACCTCTGGTCCCCAACCTCTATTTTTTTGTTTTCTCCTTTGTTCCTCTGCTTTTTATAACACTTTATAACAGGGGTCCTCAAACTTTTTAAACAGGGGGCCAGTTCACTGTCCCTCAGACCGTTGGAGGGCCGGACTATAGTTAAAAAAAAAACCTATGAACAAATTCCTCTGCACACTGCACATATCTTATTTTGAAGTAAAAAAACAAAATGGGAACAAATACAATATTTGTATTTGCATGTGGCCCGCGGGCCGTAGGTTGAGGACCCCTGCTTTATAAGATAGTAAACACGTTTTACCTGACCATGTAGTTGTTCTAGGTATAGTAGCTATTAACATTTCATCTCCCTTATTAGACTATAAGCTCCTCAGGGATGTGGGTAGATTGAATATGCTGTGATTGTCTTATGCACTTATAAGACCCATTATTTATCTTGAAATAGAAAAATAACAGGCTTATGCCAGTGCTTAGGAGGAAGTAAAGACTGGGTGGAAGTCCTTCACATGTGTGTCACAGTGATAGGCACTTGTGATAGCAAAAAGCAGAAGGTCTGTCCTTGCCTCAAGGGCTTCCCATGTTTCCAGGGAAATGAGGCTTACTCTAAGGAGAGGTGTGTACCCACTGCTACACAGGCTGCCTTCGGCTCCTGATTTGTTTTCTACCCTTTTGTTGCTTTTAGAGTTGGCCAGTGAGTAGTAGAGTCAACCCTACCTTATCCATCAGATAAGCTGTTTGTTAGGGGCCTGGACAAGGTTACATTGTCCAGTTTGTGGATGTCCTGGCCAAGCCATGATCTCTGGGCCCCCACATGCCTTTCCACATCTTTATGTTTTATCTGAATATACCACTGACAACCTGACCCAGACTCCACTGTTAAATAAGTCATGGCTAGATACATGCCCCACACTGTAGCACTCGCTGCCCCCTGGGTGAGGTCATGCCTATAGATTGGCTCTTTATTCCTTTACGTCCATAGATTACTCTCTTTTCTACAGCAGATTTCCAATTGTATTCTAGAGCGGAGGTTTCCCCTATGTACTTGGTTGGAATTCTAATGCCCAGTTTAACACTCTCCCCCGTCTCCCTGAATGTTACATTCAGTATTCCATGCTCTTAGCACATCTTCTGGTACCCTGACATATATGGGCAAATCATTCATAAGACACACTAATGCTGGACTCTGAAATTTGTGATGCACCTTCATCTTTGGAGTGTTTTCATGATATGATGTTCCAGCCATCTACTCCGGTCTGACCTCGTTGAGCATTCTGAGATTGTCATACAATCATCCTCAGTTTCCTTAGATTATATCTCCAAAGCCCTTTCTATCACCAAGTAGACTTCTTGGATCTGGATTGTCTAGATTCTTCTTTATTGCTCCTCCCCACAAGTTAAGGACTTAGGAAGGATCTAGGGCAGCCGTGGGCAAACTACGGCCCGCGGGCTAGATCCGGCCCATTTGAAATGAATAAAACTAAAAAAAAAAAAAGACCGTACCCTTTTATGTAATGATGTTTACTTTGAATTTATATTAGTTCACACAAACACTTCATCCATGCTTTTGTTCCGGCCCTCCGGTCCAGTTTAAGAACCCATTGTGGCCCTCGAGTCAGAAAGTTTGCCCACCCCTGCTCTAGGCAGTGGCTAGTGAGATAGAGGACTGAGGCTGTGCGTAAGAAATTAAAAGGAAAAAAGAGGAAGCGGAAAGATACCCTGGACATCCCTACGCATTTGAGATTACCAGTAAATAGTCAGTGATTTTTGTTTTTCACTTCATCTCAGCACATCCAAACAGCAGGACTCCAGTCTTCCTGGGAGAGAGAGGATCTGAAGGCTTTAAAGAGGCTCTTTTTATGTGCGGGAGACAGCCCTGCTGTGCGACCACCGCATTTCATGGTGACAGAATGAAAAACAGTCCTTGCGGGGCTGGAGCTAAGCAAGGGGATGATTCTGAGCATCAGTGTGATGATGTTGTGCCATATAAAAAGGCTGAATGCTGATTCTTTAGATCAGTAGTTGTTTACCTCTTCAACATGCAGCGTTGAGACTCTCTGTCAAAGGAAACCTCATGTAGAAAACTCACGTGGAAAACATACAAAGCAGAATTGCTCGGGTTGAAGCCGCTGTGCGGGCCGGAGCCCAGGCCACTGGCGTTTCTCTCTGGTCCTCTGGCGGCACCAAGGCTGGCAAAGCTCTCAGTGCAGGGTCCGCAGAGCGGAGGCTACAGGCTGGCACCTGAGGCTGGATCTGCTGCATAGATGTGCCTGGTTTGGACCTTTCAACATTTTATTCAAACTTGAGTCAATATTTTTAAAATGAGGTAATGCACATTAAGCATTTTCGTTTTCTATCTTCTCTTGAATAATGTTAATTTCCTTCCCGACAGGAGCAGTAATTCTCACACAATAACATTTGTTTAGAAAAGAAGAGCAGTCAGAGTTCTCCATTGAAACAGAACCAGTAGGATGGGTATATCTACATCCATATCTATATAGCTATACTCTATATATCTATCTATATCTATATCTATATCTATATCTATATCTATATCTATATCTATATCTATATCTATACTTATACCTATATTTATATCTATGTCTATGTCTTTGTCTATATCTATGTCTATCTATACCTATGTTTGTTCTATATCTACATATCTTTATATCTATAGCTATCCATCTACTTATCTATGCATATAGCTATAAATTATGCACACACACAGATGGAGCAAGAGAGTGAGAGTTATAAGCCCAAATGTGAATGGGTGTGGCTCAAGAATGAACTGAAACAGCTGTAGATATTTGAAATCTATGCCTTGTGTGAGGTGCACCACATTTTGTGTATTTCTACTTCAAGGGGCTTCACTGAGCGTGGATTTCTGCACTCACCCATTTTCCCAGATACAATCATGCACAAGCGAATATGACATTCGAGGTATACTTACATTGTTCCTTAATGTATCAGTCATATTGGAATGAATTCATGTTTTTCCAACAAGTGTTACAGCAAAACCAGTTACAAGATGAATCTAATAAATCTGATTTTACTTTATTTGGATAATTTGGCATATTTTGGGGTAAAGAGTTGCAAAACAAGAGTCTTCGAGTGGTGATGGGATCAGGTGAAATACTTCCCAAGAGCACAATAATGTCCACTAACAGAGGAGACTCCTGGAATAGTGGACATCTCCCCTCCCCTCTTTGTCTCAGTACTTTTCCTGGAGCATTTTACATCCATGGCTACTCTTGCAAGGCTATTAATTCAAGAGGCAGAAAAACAAAAAAAGGAGGGAAAGAGCAACCACATCAGAAATATTAGTGAATTTGTACCTAAAAGAATATATACTTACAAAGGGAGCTTCATGAAGAATTTACGTGATTGAAGGAACCATATGAGATGATGCACAGCTCTATACCTAAAGCCACTGACACAGACACAGCAGGTTGGCGCAGTCATTTCTGCAAATGCCCCTAAGTAGCAATTTATCTAAATACAAAAGAAAGCAGTAGACTTCAATGATCCTCTGAGTTTTGATTTCTATACCCAACCTCTGAGAGTTTCCTGTCTCTCCTTTCCAGCTGATTTCTATAGCCCTGTCTTTTCTCAGGGCTTTTGACAAGTGATGAGACTCCCAATTCTTGACAGCCCTCCAGCTCAGATTTTACTGAATAAAGTGAGGCTTCCGCTGAACAAGTGGATTTCATATTTAGAGCTTCCTCGGGTAGTGATGCCAGTTTAGGAAAAAAAAATCAGGGTCTAATTGTTCTTTCAGCACCTGACATCCATCCTTTTAAGACTTCAGCATTCCCCTGCAAAGGGAGAACACGTTTCATTCTAGGTTTAAGTTACAGTCCATCTTTGTGCTGGCTGATACAGCATTTTTTTTTTAAAGCAGATGACTTATCTTTTAGACAAAAAGAGAGATCTATCAGCCTCTTGGCCAAAAGGGGAACTTTCAAAGAGCAGGCTGCGTGGGGAGAGGCACGGACCTGCTGTCTCATCCTATAATTCGCATTGTACCGTTAAAGATATCACTGGACATGTGTGCTCGTTAAAGCATTTGTCATAGGAAGAAAAGGTCTCATCAACTCTGGGAGCAAAGTGAATTTCTATCAAGAGATTAAGTTATTTTTATCCAATGAAATGATAGGTAACCATTTAAAGTTAAGTATTTTTTTACATAGAAAGAAGTTCAAAACATATCGTGGAAGAAGGAAAGAGGATGCAGAAATGCAGAAAAGTATCCAAATTAATAGGCGTGTGTGTGTGTGTGTGTGTGTGCGTGCACGAGATGGGCCAGACACGCCCTGAATGAAACCATGCACTGGCCGGTTTCAGCCTGATCCCCGCAGGCCAGGCTGAGGGACCCCACCAGTGCACGAATCCCTGCACTGGGCCTCTAGTACTAAATAAATGATAAAAACAAAGATTAAGAAATAAAAAACAAAACATCAATGGTGATAACAGAAAGCCACTGAAACCTTAGTCCAGCGGTTCTCAACCTGTGGGTTGCGAACAATGAAAATACATCCTGCATATCAGATATTTACATTACGATTCATAACAGTAGCAACATTACAGTTATGAAGTAGCAACGAAAATAATTTTATGGTTGGGGGTCACCACAACATGAGGAACTGTATTAAAGGGTCACGGCATTAGGAAGGTTGAGAACCACTGCCTTAGTCCCTAAGATATAAAAAGTACCTGCAATACAATGATGTTTCTCTCAAATCAAGAGGGATATCAAGAGTGTATTCCTGCCCTAACTAGTTTGGCTCAGTGGATAGAGCTTCAGCCTGCGGACTCAAGGGTCCCAGGTTCAATTCCGGTCAAGGGCATGTATCTTGGTTGCAGGCACATCCCCAGTAGGGAGTGTGCAGGAGGCAGCTGATCAATGTTTGTCTCTCATCAATGTTTCTGACTCTCTATTCCTCTCCCTTCCTCTCTGTAAAAAATCAATAATATATATATATATATATATATATATATATATATATATATTTTTTTTTTTTAAAAAAGAGTGTATTCCTACCTCTCCACATTTCAAACAGGGTCCTTATAACTCTGAAAGTTAAACTTTCTTGGGAGGCCAAGTGACTAAACCATTTGAAGTAATGTAGTGGTTCAAGGAGCCTGTGATTGCCAACTGCCAGATACTGTTCTAAGTGCTTTACATATACTAGTTCATTCAATCTTCTTACAGCACCTTAAGGTAGATACTATTATAGACAAAGTAACATCCATGAAGCACAGAGGGGTGAGCCAACTCAAACAACAGATCCAGGTGAAGCTAGGATGGAACTGAGGTAGTCTGACCCCGATGCTTATAATCCTACTAGAGCAGGGGTGGGCAAACTTTTTGACTCGAGGGCCACAATGGGTTCTTAAACTAGACCGGAGGGCTGGAACAAAAGCATGGATGGAGTGTTTGTGTGAACTAATATAAATTCAAAGTTAACATCATTACATAAAAGGGTACGGTCTTTTTTTTTTTTTTAGTTTTATTAATTTCAAACGAGCGGATCCGGCCCGCAGGCCGTAGTTTGCCCAGGGCTGTACTAGAGGCTCAGTGCACAGATTTGTGCACCGGTGGGGCCCTCAGCCTGGCCTGCGCATTCTTGCAATCCGGGACCCCTCAGGGAATGTTGGACTGCTGGTTTGGTCCCCCCGCCCCCCCCCCCCCCCGCAGTCTGACATCCCCCGAGGGATATAGTGGTGCGTGAAACGCAGGTGGCCAGGGAGGAGCCCAAGCCCGGGCTGGGCACCGCGCTGCTCCCACTCATCCCGGCCCTGCTGCACTTGCCATCCATGAGCCCAGTGTCTGACGCTCGTCAGTCAGCTGAGCAGCACTCCTACTGTGGGAGCACACTGACCACCAGGGAGCAGTTCCTACATTGAGCATCTGCCCCCTGGTGGTCAGTGAGCACCATAGCGACAGGTCGACCGGTTGTTCAGTTGCCATATATATATATATATATATATATTTTTTTTTTTTTGGAGGCCAAATACACATTTCAGATTGGTGGGAGAGGCCAAGATAAAGGAGAGCATATGCAGAACGACATCTTTGATCAGATCTTGATTTGATGAAAGTGGCAATGCTGTTGGTAGCTCCTGATGGTGGTGACTGAACAGAGCTCAACAGGCATGCATCATTTAATGTGTCATTAAAATGTCTTATGAGCCATGGACGTTCACTGATTCAAACAAATTCCCTTCCTAGCGGATAGCATGACCCAAGGAAGAGGGAACTCTGAGCCTGAGAAGGAGTATCATCACACCATAAAGTGTGCTGCAGCTTGGATAAGAGTAATCCAAGACAACGAATCAGGAGTGAGGGACTACCTGCCGGGACTTACCCTGCTGAATCCTCTTCTTGAGAAAAACGGCAGGTCACAAATAAACTACTCTCATTCAGAGAACAAACAAGCAAGCAAATTAACACAATAAAAAGGAGAACTAAAACTTAAAAGGCAAATGAAAAATGTGCATCTTAAGAAGAATTAACTGATAGAAGTACATTTTAGATGACCACTCTCTTACAGTCTCAAACAAAGGAACATTAGCATTTTACAAATTACAAGCAATCAAAAAAAAGTTTTCAAGTCTATAGAGGAGAATAGGTGAGCTGCCATATGTCAGAAGAGTAAAAAAATTAAGGTATTTTAGAAACACACTAAAATGTAGGCGTTTGAATAGATATTGACTAGACACGGGGGCGCGGCGAACTGTATTATAAAAATGACATAAAACAGAGGGAAGAGATAAAGGCAATTAGAGAAAGGCATAAATATTTGGAGGACATAGGAAATATATTCAACATATGGATAATTACCATCCTTGTTACTAAAACGAAGAAACCAGCACACAGCACAGTTACATATAGAAAAAAATACATTCAGAAATTTAATACAAGGGAGCTTTCTTAAAATGAATAAAGCCATAAATATGCAGATTTAAAGAACACTATGTGATCCAAGGGGAAAAACAGCTACGGAAGGACAATCACTGAAGCATACCTTGATGAAGTTACTGTAATTCCAGAATATAACAATGAACACTGCTGTATTCTGGGCAGAACAGGAATATCGAAGAAGACCAAAGAAATCAGATTGGCTTCACAAATTTCCTCAGCAATGTTTCAACAGACAAGTACCTGAGAACAGTATTTTCAAAATTGTCAGAAGAAAAAAGTGAATACAAGAATTTCATACCCTACTAAGTGAATGTTTCTGTGAAATGGCATAGACAATCAGGTGTGTAATCTAAGGCCTTCGAGGAAAATGGCACTCAGATGGATTAATTGGATCAGTATCTTTTTGAATTCTAGCCAATCAGAAGAAAGAGGAGGAGGAGGAGGATCAAAACGAGTGATTCAGAGATTTGGAAGTTGAACAATAAAAGAAATAGTAGAGATTACTGAATTTATATAGGTATAGAAAGTAGACTTTAGAATCCATATTAAATGGCTTGTAGAATATAATGCAAAGGGTATAAAACCTGACAATGTAAAATATTTTACCGTGATAACTAATCAAAATCAAGGAAATAAAAACACACTAGGTAGGAGACATTTTAAATACAATATTCTTCTTATTTTTTTTTTTAGGATAAGGTATCAATAGGTACTGTCAACATTGCTAAATAAGTAAACAGAATATAGGTGTGTCATTTTATAGTGGTAAGATATTAAGAGATAACCACTGCAAAGTCTACAATTTTAATTCAAAGCTTTGATATCATCAAAAGGGGAAAAAGGCAAAAGATAGCAAAGAAGAAACCTTGATCACAAAGTAAACACTTAAAACCAAACACATACTAAAAGATAAATAATAATTCTCTTTCAATAAGTGATGAGGTCAATGAGTGAATTAAAAAAAAGTCAAAACATGCAGAGTCTTAAACACTTAACATTACCATAGTGAATGTTGTTGGTTGTAAACTGGATACATTCTGCCTTTTCATCTTCTTACTAGAATATAGATTTTGCTCAGATATCTACCCTTCACACCCACAGTTCTCTGTCTCTGGCATTAACAGATAATAGATAAACAGAACTCTTACCTGCTTTGCTAGGGACTGGTTGAGGAATGGTCATGTGAACCAATTCTGGCTAATTCTGTGGGAAAAGAGGGAAATACAGACTTTTTGGAAAATTTTTCCTTGTTCTTGAGTGAGCCAAACAATGCCAATTGTGAATGAGGAAACAGAGCTCTAATTGCTATGGACACAAGGGGATTCCCTTTAACATACAGCCTCTCCTGGGGATCACAGAGTAACCAAGGCCCTTGAGAACATCAGGGAGCTGCCAATATATCAACCCTAAAGTCCATCTGACAAACAAGCTTCCTCCTATATGAGCTAATATAGCTCTTCAGTCAATTTGAGCTTGTTTTTACATATCATGCATTTAATTGCACAGTTAATAAATGATAGAGAATAACAAAAATTAGTCATCACTTACAGTCGTGTGTTTCTTAATGACAGGGATATGTTCTGAGAAATGTGTCATTACATGATTTTGTCATTGTGCTAACATCATAGAGTATACTTACACAAACACCAAGGCTATATGGTATTCCACTACTGTATATGTGGTCAGTTGTTGACCAAAATGTTATGCAGCCCATGACTATATTCTACAAACATTTATTAAGTAATTATTATGTATAGAAACAGAGAGTTTAGTAAATACATATATAATATAATACTTATGTGTGTACATACGCATATGTATACAAATGTACACACATATATACACAAATATATATCAATATATAGCAAAGGTATGCTCACACACATATTCATAGATGGAGAGAGTGTAGAAGAGAGAGGTGAAAGATGGGGAAGATCTCGAAGGATATGTAACAAATTCTGACAGTGTATAACATTTCATACTAGTTGAATTCTTTACAAGCATATATTACTCTAACAATAAAATGTTCTCTAAAATATTTGAAATTCTGTTTTCATTTTGACCATAAAGAAATCCCTGCTGTCTCTAGTATCAGCCCTTACAAAAACAATGTCCACATTGTGTCTCAGGCTATCATCCACTGGGGAGAGGATCCCGGCAGGAATACAGCAGAATTCTGTAATGTTTAGTTGGGTTAGATTTCCTATTTCATCGTCCAAAAAAATCATAGCACAAACTGTTTCAGTAGTCCAACATTTTTGGAACATTCATCTATGCAGAAGAAACTAAACATCATTTCCAAAAGAAAAAAGAAACGGCTATCCGAAGAAGCACATTCTGCAGAGCTATAGCTCTGGCACACACATCGTACTGGTGGGATACAATAAAGATCTTGTTTATCAAGGACAGCATGGTGCAATGTCTTGGGAATTAAAATCTGGTTTCAGCAACCCCTTTGCCCGGTTGCAGTAAATTAAATTTAATGCTGACAGGAGTAATATACATTAAACTCCGGAGCAAGAAATGTAAGCACCAAATTAATGCAACTGAACTGAAAAGAAGGGTCTCAGAAGAACATTATGGACAGAGCCAATGCCTTTAATGATGGTTCTTTTCATAACGGAGAAAACAAGATCTAAGAAGTAAAAATGCAAAACCAGCCACATCTCAGAAGCCTCTGGGATTGCAGACGCTGGTTTGCCTGTCTCTGGTGAACAGAATTGCATCCATTCCCTCGCCTCTCATTTCATGAATATCTTGTTAGTCCTTTCCAATACAGCAGTACCCTCTTAAGAGAAGGATGAGCTGTCTGGGATCAATGAGAAGACAATGGGAACTTGTACTGAAAATTGGAAGGGTGGTATTTCCTTAATAAGATGAAAAGTGTTCACTTTTTTGCTGAATCACAAGTATTAAGACTTGTCACAGGTTAAGACTTGTTTTTATTTTTAGAACAACTCCCCCCCACCCCCCTCAAATAAATGCAGATCCTGGGTTTACAGGAGTTAAAAGTTCTACTGAAATGTCAAGATGATAGAGTAGTCAGAGGTGAAAATGATCTTTTTGCTATCTGATTGCAATAATTCCTCCATTTGATCATTGATATTCCTGTAACATCTCTTGTTCAATATTTTAGCATCTGCATTGTACTGTCAGGAATAGTGGTGACATTCCTAGGACCATGGAGGGAGGGTAGCTGAAGGAACTTCAGTAATAATGCCTCCAGACTCCTTGGTATGTGAGAGAAAACATCCCTGTGTTGTTTAAGACTTTTAAGTTATTTTTCTAATACTTAGAACCAAAATTATCTTAACTTATAAAGGGAATCAAGCATCAGAGATTTATTCCATCGCTAAGTCAACTATGTTGATTTAGTTCCTACTATGCATGAGCCAAGTAGTCTCTCTCTCTCTCTCTCTCTCTCTCTCTCTCTCTCTCTCTCTCTCGTAGTCAACTTAGTGAGGATTTCAGACTTAAAAGACAAAAAGGATCCTGTTGAGTAAAAAGAGCCAATCTAAAAAAAATGTTCCTATGACATAATTCTGATTATATGACATTTTGAAGTAACTCAATCATAGAAATGGAGACTAGAGCAGTGATTGCCTGATGTTAGGGATAGGGGAGGTGAGTGTGGTTATCAAGGGGTAGCATAGGGGGTTCTTATGATGATGGAATATTTCTGTATTACATGGTAAAGGTACACAGAATTACACACACACACACACACACACACACACCCTCACACACACACAAATGAGAGCATTTCATACTGAGGTTGAATACGGTCTGTGTGTGGTACCCCTGTCAAATACCTGGTTCTAATATTTTACTAACTATGAGAGGTGTTATCATTGAGGATAACTGAGTGAAGGGTACATGAAACCACCTTGTACATTTTTTTTGCAATTTTCTATGAGTCTCTAATTATTTCAAAATAAAAGTAAAAAGGAATTATAATAAAAAATAATTCTTTGTTAGGATGATAGATTGATGATAGATTGGACACATATACCTAATTTCTAATTCATCATTTGTCAAAAGCAACCTTAAAAACTACAGAAAAGGAGTTTTCCCCCTCAGGACTTAAATTCAGAAATACAAAGATACAGAGCAAAGAGAGAAGACAATCAATGGTACTTTGGAACCTGGAAAAGAGATGAACCAGTTATAATGGGCTTAGTATACCAAAGAAAGGCAAAACCTGAGCCAGCAATACAGCTGAAAACAACCCTTAAACGATATACTGGCAATTCCAGGAACTTCTAGAATTAGAGGGAATGGGTGAGGCAGAGTATTCTATATGTACAGGGGTAGGCAGAGTAGGTTTACAGTTGTGAGTATGCAAAACAGAGTTTATTCTTACATTATTTATTGCTGTATTATTTTTCATATGAGCAAATGTAAACCTACTTTTCCCCAATCCTTCATTATCGTATTAGATTACACATATTATATACTAAAAACTATATATATAATATCTATATAATATGTGTGTGTGTGTGTGTGTGTGTGTGTGTGTGTGTGTACCAGTAGCTTTGAACAACCCATTGCTGCTTTTTAAAAATGATTATCTGATCTAATATCAAGATCACACAGGATGTCTCAATTATGGGAGACAACTAAGAATCCACAGTCTAGTCCTACTTTAAAGATGGGGGGGGGGCCGAAACCGGTTTGGCTCAGTGGATAGAGCGTCGGCCTGCGGACTGAAAGGTCCCAGGTTCGATTCCGGTCAAGGGCATGTACCTGGGGTTGCGGGCACATCTCCAGTGGGAGATGTGCAGGAGGCAGCTGGTCGATGTTTCTCTCTCATCGATGTTTCTAACTCTCTATCTCTCTCCCTTCCTCTCTGTAAAAAATCAATAAAATATATTTAAAAAAAAAATAAAGATGGGGGGGGGGTAAGTTTGGGGCTTGGAAGTCATTTACGTAAATGACACCCTTAGCAAAGGTGAAGTTAGGACCCTGGTCAACTGTTTTTAAACCGGCCCTTTCTATTATGCGGCACAGCAGAGGGAGAGATGTCAGAAGAATGATAATTCATATTACTTCTTTCCGCAGTCGCTGCTACTCTCTCCTATCAGTGGGCACCACCTGGAACAAAAGGCACAGGGCAGCCTCGTGCACAAGGCTTTTCCATTTTACCACCAGATTGCTCTCATGCTTTTGGGGAAAGAGTAACCTTAAAATGATAAATGTTTGTCCCATTAAAGGCTCCTCCAGCACAAGCATTATTGATAGTGTGCAAAAAGGCCATCCATATTAGTGCAAATGAAAATTGAAATGGAGAGAACAGCATGTCTTTTTTTTCTAATATATCATGCTGGCTCAGGAGCAATGTGGCTGGTGGCAGCTGGAAACAGCTGTCCAGAGTCCTTGCGACCTTCGCCTTCTTCCCACTGGTGATCGCGGGGACACCGCATCCGAAAGCAAGCGCACTTTGGAACCCCCGTATAATAATGTCTTCAGCCTTCGGCAGGGCATTCAAGGGCTCTCACTGTCTGGTATCAATCTCCTCCTTGGATTTATCTTCTATCACTTTCACTCTCAAAACAAAGGTATTAGTTATCTGAGAGAATTCTCATGATTATTCCTAGATGGCTGTATGTTCTTCCAATCTCCTCATGCCTTGTTTTCTGTGCTCCCCCTTTCTTTTTTTCTGGAAGGCTGGCTAATTCTCTTCTTTCACAGCCCAGCCCGGTTTCCTCCCTGGGTCCTTCTCCGCACCTGCTGGTCCTCAAACTGTGTGAATGGTGGCACCATCAGGACGTTTCCATTATTGTTTAAATGCATTCAGGGTGTTCCTATTACATGGAATTATGGTCAGGTGTATGTCTATTCTCTCATCTAGAGGGTGCATTCCCTGGGAGGAGTGATCCCATGCATCTTTGCATCTCCCTTGTCAGCACAATGCTTAAAATTATGGCAGGCAATTCAATC
>NW_005871335.1:0-11749 GCF_000147115.1 Myotis lucifugus | reverse complement strand
AGGGCTCTCTCCCTATTGTCCCCCTTCTGTGTAACTGCCTTTCAAAGGTTCAATTTACGTAGCCCCAAAAGTGCCATACAGGGTGGTGCAAAAGTATGTTTATAGTGCTGAGTACTCGAAACGCAGTTTATTTTAGTCTTGCTTTTCATTAGTCACGTGTAGTTTTACAGACACGCAACTATAGACCTCCTTGCCTCACTCTTTGTGTTCACACAAGCCGGCAGCACAAAGATACCTCGAGATCTCTCTTTTTTCCTCATTTATTTCCTTAAAATATTGGATATTTTGTTACTGATTTCCTAATGGATGTGGCCAGAGAGCGAGACAAAGAAAGAGAGTTTCCAGAGGATGAGGCCCAGAAATCAGAATTTTTTAAAAATATATTTTTATTGATTTTTTACAGAGAGGAAGGGAGAGAGATAGAGAGTCAGAAACATCAATGAGAGAGAAACATCGACCAGCTGCCTCCTGCACACCTCCCACTGGGGATGTGCCCGCAACCAAGGTACATGCCCTTGACCGGAATTGAACCTGGGACCTTTCAGTCCACAGGTTGATGCTCTATCTACTGAGCCAAACTGGTCTTGGCCAGAAATCAGAATTTTAAAAAGATTCCCAGGTGATTCTAATGTGCAGCCAAGGTTGAGAACCACTGGTCTAAAGAAAGGAAACTATGAATGAGTGATGAATGATTGGTGAATGAATGGAGAGTGTGTGTGAGGTCAGAAAGCTTCACACTAATGGATCGTTCTTTTAGAAGGCTATAGAGGGGATAAATGATGATGAAAAAATAAAATAAAATAATAAAATATTTTTTTAAAAAAGAGGCTGCCTCAGCTATAGACTCAATCTTAGCCACAATCAGTCCCAATGATCAAGAATTGGCAGCTTTCACTTGGGCAATCATCTCAGCTGCTAAGGCTTGTGTTGTCTGTATTTCACTCAACAATAACTTTTGAGGAGTAAGAGGTTCATATTTTTTAAAAATATATTTTATTGATTTTTTACAGAGAGGAAGGGAAAGGGATAGAGAGTTAGAAACATCAATGAGAGAGAAACATTGATCAGCTGCCTCCTGCACACTCCCCACTGGGTATGTGCCTGAAACCAAGGCACATGCCCTTGGCAGGAATCAAACCTGGGACCCTTCAGTCCACAGGCCAATGCTCTATCCACTGAGCCAAACCGGCTAGGGCTAAGAGGTTCATATTTTAAGATGAAGCAATCTTAGCCCTAGCCGATTAACTCAGTTGGTTAGAGTCACCGTGATACACCAAGGTTGTAGGTTCAATCCCCAGTTGGGGCACATACAAGAAGCAACTAATAAATGCATCAACAAGTAGAACAACCAAATGATTTCTTCCCCCTCTCTCTCCCTTCCTGTCTCCCTCTCAAATCAATTAAACATTAAATTAAAATGAAGCAATCTTTTTCAGTGACATGACAGAGCACTTGGGACCCTCCATGCTGTATAATTAACATCTGGGCATTCATCTTTCCACTTTGTCACTGGGTTTAAACCCTTTGTTGGTGATCATTTTCTCATGATATGACAATTTCAAAGTAAACTGGCAGTTAATTCACCAGCACTTAAAAGTAATAAGAGAGCAAAGATGTCAGAATGAAATACATGTTTCTTTGAAAAGTCAGGCAACTATTTTGAGATCTGCTTAAGCATACAAACCTGAAAAGGAGCAGGATGAAAGAGCAGCTGAATTGTGATTTAGTTCCGATAGGGAACCATTAGGAAGGCGGTCCGGGAAAATGAAAAGAGGATTAGTTTTAGAGTCTTGAGGCCTGCATTTGCGTCCCAGCTCCACTTGTTTACAGCTGTGCCACCTGAGCTATGTCTCCATTTCTCTTGTCCATAAACTATACAGATTAATGTCTACATTGCAGCATTGCTGATGATGCAGCGAAATAATATATACATAAGCTCAGAATCTGGCATGCTGTTGGTGCTCAATGAATGTCCCTTCACTTCTCTTTCAGAAAAAAAAATAACATTCTGACATAGCGTTTATTATATTTCTGTGCCTTTCCTGAATCAAGGAAAGAACAGCTGATTTGGAAATGGGGAGGAAGGAGAATCAAACACGTGTACAGAGGTAAGATCACTCAGGGACTTAGTAAACCCCTCCAGATACTCCAGGCTGTTCCTGTCCCTGGGATGTGAGAGAAATCAGAGGGTCTCCTTGACCTTAAATGCCCTGCTGGTGCTGCAGCTGAAACCTCTGGGTAGATCAAACGAATAGGGCATTTCTAATATTGAGCCAAAGCTCCTAGCTCATAATTCGGATTCACCATGGTAGAAAGATAAGGGGCTTTGGCGCCAACAAGTAACAGTTCAAATTCTGGCTCAGCCTCTTCCTAACTTCATGAGTCATAGTTATGTTGTTGGTAAAATGGTAGTACAGCACCGTATGTCGTCGGGTGGCTGTGAGTGTTAAATTTGATAATACATATCAGCAGTTAATATCGTAGGTTCACGACAATCCAGTTTTCTTCCTGTCTTGGATCTGAGTATTGCTTTACCCTGATAGACTAGGAATTAGTCACTAGAAAGTGATGTAGCCGAAAAGGCTCATAGGAATCAGCTCCCCCAGAATTTTAGTTATGTTAAATAGGTCCCTAGGATTTCTCAGAGTTGTCCTCTATGCCACCTAAGGGGTGGCCAAGTTATCCATTTTAGTTTGTTTTGTGTTTAATAGAAATAGCGATGCTACTAACAAGAAAAATTTATCAATAGAACAGATGTCTGCAAACCAGTGATTTGTCACAAAGCCTCCTTTTACATTTGAGTAAACTCAAGCCAATGAAAGCTGTGGGCTTTCCAGAAGTCATCCCACTGGGGAGACAAGTGGTGGTTTATCAAATCCTTAACACAGAATTGGAACATGTCCTAATATCCATAATGTCATGTGAGAAAAATGAGTAGAAACTCTTTGTGGGAGATAATTATTACCTCCTAGCTATTGTGACTTTCCCCCCAAAGGCATCCCTCTCCCAAATCTCATAAGGTTGTATAAAATAACTCCGTTTACACAGCAATTTGCAAAAAGAGATATTCAAGTATTTCTAGCATATGAATAAATAATAATAAAGGAAAGGAATAGGTGTCATGAAAGATATGCTGTAAAGGTGGGGATGAGCATTTAGATCTGGGATGAGGGTGGAGAAATAATAAACTCAAGAGCAACCTTTCTAGGATGATTGTAGATACTGTTCTATAACCTGGAATATGGTTGAATCAACCCTCTGCAGAAATAAACACATGAACATAGAATGTACTTACATCCAGGTTTTGGAGCCAGAGTTCAGTTCTAATCCTGGCTTGGCCACTCACTTGCTATACACATATTCTACTCATGTGGCAGACTTACATGAGATGGATATTCCTTTAGAGATTGATAATGTATCTTCGATCATTTTCAGTTACAGATGACTTCTATTTTACTTTCTGGGTGTCTGTGGGAAGTAAGAAGATCATGGAAGAGGATCAATGTTTTCCTACTTTATGGATACCTAAAATAATTTATTAAAATCCTGACAGGGATCAAACCCCATAAAAAAAAGCAACCTGAAAATGAAAGGCATTGAGCTTATGGCTTGCAATCTCCTTGAACAGAGTAACCTCTGAACCCTTTAGAACTTCTGGAAGGTTCTAAATGATCTGTTGCTTTGTTCTTTCTCCATTTTGTCTGCAGCCTCTCTCTCTTTTACATGTACATTAGCTTTCTCTCTTGCAGACTGAAGGACTTTGCATGGGCTGCTCCTTCTCTTTCACCTGGGATATGCCTTCTCTTTCACCACATCACCATGAATAGTCAACCTCTAACCTTAGTCTCACCTGCTGTATAACTTTTTTAACAAGAAATTTGCCCTCCTCAAATTTAGTTCCACTATTCCCATTTTCCTTAAATCATATGCTTTTTCTTCATGGTACTTATTTTATAGCTTTCATGTGATTATTTAAAATGCACCCCACTCCTTTCAGAGTTATAAAAACCAGGCTTATTTGGCTTTATCTGTAGTTCCTGTGCTCAGGACATAATGGAAACTCAAAGAATCTTCCTATGAATAAATATTTGCCCTTAATTTACCCATTTGTTCAACTGCTGTACATCTTTGGATCTGATAGGTACCAACTTACCAAAAAACAAAACAAACAAACAAAACCACCCAGCAACTGATGAAAAATAGAATTTTATAATAAACTAGAGGCCCGGTGCACAAAAATTTGTGCACTCGGGGGGGGGGGGGGGAGAGGGAGTCCCCCAGCCCGGCCTTGGCCCTCTCACAGGCTGGGACCCCTCGGGAGATAATGACCTGCTGGCTTAGGCCTGCTCCCCGGGGGGAGAAGGCAGGCCCAATCCCTAAGTGCAGCCCCTGGTCAGGCTCAGAGCAGGGCCGATTGGGGAGTTGGGGCGCCGCCCCCTCATGCACAGAGCAGGGCGGATCTTGGAGGGTTGCGATGCCACCCTCAGTCACGCTCAGGGTAGGGCCGATTGGGGGGTTGGGGCACCGCCCCGTGTCACACTCAAGGCAGGGTCGATGGGGAGGTTGCGGGGGACCTCCTGTCATACACAGAGCAGGGCAATCAGGGGGTTGGGGCGCTGCTCCCTGTCACTCACAGAGCAGGGCCGATCAGGGGGTTGGGGCACTGCCCCTGTCACTCACAGAGCAGGGCCCATCAGGGGTTGAGGAGCTCCCCCCTGTCACTCACAGAGTAGGGCCGATAGGGAGCTGGGGCACTGCCCCCTGTCACACACAGAGCAGGGCAGATCAAGGGGTTGGGGTGCTGCACCCTGTCACACTCAGGGCAGGGCCAATGGGGGAGGTATGGCTCTACCCTGTCACACACAGAGCAAGGCCTGTGGAGGGGGGTTGGGGCTCCACCCTCTATCACCCACAGAGCAGGGCCGATCAGGGGGTTGGGACACCGCCACTGTCACACTCAGGGCAGGGCCGATGGAGAGGTATGGTTCTATCCTGTCACACACAGAGCAGGGCCCGTGGGGCGGGGGGTTGGGGCACCGCACCCTGTCACACACAGAGCAGGGCCGATCAGGGGGTTGGTGCGCTGCACCCTGTCACACACAGAGCTGCAGGGCAATCGGGGGATTGGGGAGCTCCCCCCCTATCAGGCACAGAGCAGGGCTGATCAGGGTTTGGGCGCTGCCCCCTGTCACGCTGATCCCGTGCGGGAGCCTTGCTGCTCCGCTGATCCCGGTGCCGGGAGGCATATTACCCTTTTACTATGTAGAATAGAGGCCTGGTGCACGGGTGGGGGCCGGCTGGTTTGCCCTGAAGGGTGTCCTGGATCAGGGTGGGGGTCCCCACTGGGGTGCCTGGCCAGGCTGGCTGAGGGGCTGAGGGCTGTTTTCCCGCTGGCAGTTGACTAAAAGCTCCCAACCGCTCCTTGTTTTCTTTTTTTTTTTTTTTAATTCTGGGCCAGCTTTAGCTCTGAGGCCTCGCTGCTGAAAACATGGATACAATGTTGCGGTCCGGGGCTGACTGAAAGCCGGTTTTGTTTAGCTTCTTATTTGCAACATAGTAATAGTTGCTTAGAGTTGCAGTTGAGAGTCCGGCAAGTGAGGCGGGGAACGTTGGAGTCTGCAGTCCCTGGAGCAAGCCTCCCTGCTCGCTTCAGTGCATGGCTGCCGGCCGCCATCTTGGCTGACAGTTAATTTGCCTAAGGATACGCTGATTAGCCAATGGGAAGGGTAGCGGTCGTACACCAATTACCATGTTTCTCTTTTATTAGTGTAGATATTGATCATATTAATTTATATTAGTATAATCTTCATTATTATGTTTTAGATGAATATTACTATTTCTTATTTAAGGATTACTTGGTCACAAAGATAAGGAATCCACTCAATGATGCCCAGTACAAAGTCTATCTGGGGATCTTGTAGAGCCAATTGCAGAAAACCGAACTGCACATCTTGAAACGGAAGTCTTCAGGCAGCCTCTCTACTACTCTGTTTTCTGGCTCTGTCATCTTTGCCTTATCCTGACCGTGGAAGGATTGTCTTTGTTTCAGAACGGTTTTCTCAGTGACTCTCCTAATTCCTTCCCCCCATAATGGTGGCTTACACAGGCAGCAGCTTGTCATGGGCCTGACTTCATCCCTACGTCCATGACCTTGTAATCCCAGTGCCCAGTATTTTTTTTTTAATTTTTCGCTAAAAGTATTACAAAGGGTATTACATAAGTGTCCTTCCCCCCCCACCCTTGACAAGCCCCTGCCTTCCCTTACCCCCCAGTGTCTTATGTCCATTATTATGGTTATATGGATGCATACAAGTCCTTCGGTTGATCTCTTACTCCCCTCCCTCCTGTCCCCCAACCCTCCCTGGCCTTCCCACTGCAGTCCGACAATCAGTTTGAGGCAGCTCTGCCACTGTATTTATTATTGTTCAAAAGTTTGTAATGGTCTTAATTATCCATGAAAGAGTGAGATCATGTGGTATTTTTCCTTCATTGACTGGCTTGTTTCACTTAGCATAATGCTCTCCAGTTCCATCCATGCTGTTGCAAATGGTAAGAGTTCCTTCTTTTTAACAGCAGCATAGTATTCCATCGTGTAGATGTACCACAGTTTTCTAATCCATTCATCTACTGATGGCCCAGTGCCCAGTATTGTCTTACTCAGACTCTGCCTGGCTCAGCTTGAACTCTCAAGAGGCAGACACTGTCTTGGTTGGTGCCTATTCATAAGGGGGTTTCCTGAGGACCTTACTGTGTAAGATTTTCACAAAAACCTGCAATGTGAATCCAGAGCCCTGAAGCAAAGATTCATGCTCAGTATGCTGCCTTGATTAAGAAAAGAGAGAGGTAAAAATATTTAGAAATGTTTCTATTAAAGTATTTAATAACATAATTTTGATTTTGACTTTGCTTCATTATTATCCTATGGGAAATAATTTATTCCTCAATGGCAAGAGGTAGCTGAGGTGTTTTGAGTACTACATGAATATTATAAAACCAGAGGCAGAAGCAAGTCTTCATTCTTGGGTTCAACTTTGTTTTCACAGGGCAGGGACAGTGTTTATGATTCAAAATCTGTCTGTATACTTTGTAGGTACTCAGTAAATGTTTAGACAGCTGGCCACTTGCAGAAGTGTGGATGTGCCCATATTTAATGGAGGACATTGTAGGTTGTACAAATGATGCCCATATTTCAGGCTTCTGAATATGAGTCATGCTAATAATAACCTCTCTAATAGGGTTTTGTGGGGTGGGATGCTGATAAATGGCATTCCCATTCTCCCTTCCTTAGTTCTGAATCCACTGAGGTAGACAAAATATTAAGGAAGAAGGAGAGATGAACAATTTTATTACTTATTAGAGCCAAAATAGAGAAGAAGACATAGTTGTCACATACAAAGGGCTTCCTAATAACCTTGCCTCCCTTTCCTGCCCCCGCCTCCCTCCCTTCTTTGAAGTACAGAATTGGACTAATGAAAGCACCAGCTCTAGACTGAAAACTTCAAGGAATTGCTAACTCCCATCTTATTCAAATTGCTTTCAAGATGAAAAAATGATGAAAAGCTACCTGACTTATTTTATGATGATAGTATGATTTTGATACTAAAACCAAAGGAGATTGTGAGTAAAGCGAATTATAGGCCAGTTTTATTTTCTAATATAAATAATAATGTTTTAAATAAATATTTATCAAACAGAATCTAGTTCATAAACAGAGGTGGGTTTACCAAGGGGATAATGAAATTTAAGCCTCAGAGTCTTTCCGTTACAAGAGCTCTTTCTAAGTCATATTGTCTGATTTGGGAATTTTGTTCTTAAGGAGTGCCCCCCCCAAATGTGTAAGTTTCACATCCTACAGAATCTGGATTGTCTCCTTACATATACATATACTTAAATCTATCACACAATATAAACACACCATGAGCAATTAGGATAGTTTCTAAAAATGCTGTAATCTATTAACCACAATAATAGAAAAAAGGAAAATATCTGATCATCTGAAGCTATAGAGAAAAAAGCATTGAATAGATTTCAATATCTATTCTTGAAAACAGAATAGAATTTACACAATACAGGGTAACTACCAAGTACTGCCACCAAGCATTATGCTTTATTGCAAAATGCTAGAAGCATGTCCTTGAAAAAACAAGTCAAGGAGGAGACCCACTATTCACTCTTGCTACTTCTATTCTATACCAGCCTTGAGATGATAGCCAACCCATTAAGACAATATAAACAGATAGTATAAAAGAGGAAAAATAGGAAACAGATTTTATTTGAAGAGAAATAATTGCATTTATAGACATACCCAAAAGAATCTAATGATGAATGAATTAATAAACGATTCAGCAAGTTTATCTAACACAAGTTTGAAAGTCCCAAATCAATGACCTACTGATGCACAAACAAAAACCTCATTAGAAATTTTACTATAAAAAGATGTCACTTACAAAATAAAACATTTGTTATAGATGAATGCACTCAATACAGTTCAACCGAAATCACATCACTGGTTGATAAATTAAGAAAATTCACATAGAAGGAGTAAGAACAATCGATAAAGGAAAAATAATAAGGAAGTGGCATTCACTATTGACATTGACCTATTCACTAGTGACATTGACCTATTATAAAGCTCTAGTAGTTAAAATCACATAGTGGTGGTGAAAAATAGCCAAGTAGACTAATAGAACACAATGTAAAGTCCAAACAGAGACCTCTATCAATAGGGAGGTTGGTGAGACAGCAGCATAAATCAGTGAGTAATTCAGGGGCTGTTCCATAAATGGTGCTGGGACAACTGGGTACAATACTGGGAGAAAAAGGTCTTATCCCTTTCTCCTGTGAGACACTGTTAAGTCAAATCTAGGTAGAATAAATATACAAATGTGATCAGCAAAATTTAAAGTTTTTGGAAGAAAATATGGAAAAATATTATTATGATTTTAACATGGAGGAAGATTTCATAAATAAGCCACACAAAGCATAAACCAAAGAAAAAGATACATCTGACAGACTCAAGAGGCAAATTTTTACATAACAAGACACATCGTAAAATAGAATTAGAAGAGGAGGCACTGGCAAGAAATAGATATTTGCATCACATGTAGACAATAAATGATGAGTGAATGGTCTGGAACCATGTCTGCACACCCTTCCTAATATTTGGTGAATTCCCTATGATGTGATTTACCATTCCCACCAAGCAGAAACTAGCTAGGGCTTAGGCAGGGGGCCTAGGTATCAATGATCAGAGATAATGGGGCCAGACTTTGGTTAGAAAGCAAGACCCTGGCTTTAGGGGACAGCAGACAGTGTTTCCAGCCCTCAGTCTTGAGGCTCCTTGCTGGCACACTCAGTGTTGGGCCCGGCTGTGCAGCAGTGAGGCCTTTGCTGTGACAATCCTGCAGTGTGATCTGGACAAACCACAGGACCTCCCAGTCAACTCTCTGGTCCTTCCAGAGATTCCATTGCTTGCCCAACATCCTTTAATACATGCCATTTCTGCTTAAACTAGCTAGAGTGTGTTCTTCTGCTTGCAAATAAGAACAACGACTCATACAATTCATATCCAGAATACATAAACAGCACTTACAGAATCAATACAAGAATTTCAAAATGAACAGAAAATTCAGAGGAGAATGCCTGCACAGAAGGGCTAATTAGTCTATGAAGATATGCTCAACAACTCTACTAATCAGGGAAATGCAAAGTAAACAACCAAGTAATCCCTCACACTCACCATATAAGAGAACATTAAAAGTCTGTGAAGACCAACTGGGAGCAAGGATGTGGTCAAAGAGCGCCTATCACTATTGCTGATGAAATGGTAAACTGGTGCAACCATGTGGGAGAGCACGCAGTATGTCAAGCAGGAGCTGTGCATGCCTATGATAGCCAACATTGCCCTTGAAAATCCATAGGAAAACCCCATGCTGGGGGGAAGTTAGTCTCATTGAGGTTTAATTCATCTCACCTCCTGCCTTGGAACCATTTTTTTCCAGTTAAAAAGTCATATAAGGTATAAAACCCATTTTTTCCTGTGTTTGGGGGTGAAGTGATACCAAAAACATGTATCTTTAAGTGTTATAACCATACTCAGGGAGGTGAGAAGTCTAGAAGCACAAGGAACCTGTGCTTAAGGGATGCCTTTGCCCCCCATGTCAATGTTGCTGTTGGATGTGAACTCAATGGGATATCAGATAGAATCATGTGCTTTTTAAAAATCATTGTTTATCTCTGCTTTATAGACCAAGCTACTGCAACTGAGTTTGCAGAATTAATTGAGAATATGATGTGACTCAACATTAAGTAAAATTGTTTCATTGTTATAGAACAAATCATAATTAACAAAAGCATTCTAGAAATCTGTGGCTTTACCAACGCAACGTCCTTCAAACATGCTCATATTAATGTCTTCATACTCATTCGTTTATTGTGGGCCAATTCATAAGACAGTAACATTTTTCTAAAATGTTACCACTATACTTCATTTCTACCCACGGCTGCACCTGTACCTAAAAAATTCACAGTTTGTCCTAATTTTTCAGTGTATGTGCTGGCCACACAATATATTCCAACATGTTAACCCCAGGGAACAGGCATTCTTAAGATCATGGTACATACAAGGTGTTGTCTATAGCCTGCTATTTAGGTTTTTTATGCCAAATTGAAGGCAATCTTAACAAATTTTCAAATGGCAAGAGCCTCAGATATATAGAAAATATTTTCAAATACAAAGGGAGAGAGAGAGAGAGAGAGAGAGAGAGAGAGAGAGAGAGAGAGAGAAAGAGAGAGAGAGACTTGACAATTTGGAATGATAAGATAAATAAAACAACATGGAATTTAAAAGAACTAAATGTAAGGGACCTAAGATGAAAAATCCGCTACTCAGATTGAAAATCGGGAAGATAGGTATCTGAAGCATTTGAAAAATAATTCAAAATTTTAATCAATAAGAAGGTCATTATGATAATGAGTTGCTTGGGACTTCATACTGACGAGTGAGAATTCCATGAATTTAAGTCCAGGGGAGTTGATTTTGTAAGGCATTAAAATTATGCAAACATACTTTAATGATATTGCTTATGAGAGGCAATCTTCAATATGTTTATAAGGCAGTCATTACAATTCACTTGAACTGGGCCAGTCAAATCTCAATAAAAATGCCAAGTAAGTATCCAGGTGACATCAGATTTCTGTTTTGCTGAAAACTGCCTCCTACACAGTAGGCTTCCAACCTCTCCTCAGATGTGAGGGACAGAAACCTTATCTAAAACAAAGCAGGGAAGAGAAACAGAATTTGGTGTAGGAAATATGACAGGGCTGAATAGATGGCCAGAGTTCTGGAAATGTGATTTGCCCAAGAATGATAAGAACAAAGACATGATTATAGCAAGTCCCTCAAAGACATCTTAGATGTGGCAAAGTCGGGGATTAAAATGAATGGATTTGTTTAGATGCATCCAGCGTAAGATAGGATGTCTTTCCACATTGATGGAACTGGAAGATGAGAAAGAAAATCATCCACCTGTTCTTGGATAGATGAGAGAATGAAATGATTAGTAGGTGAATAAATCATTCTCTGTAGTGTGTGCCCTTAAAGAATTGGCAAGAGACGCAGGAAGTTGGGAGTCCCTTGTGGGTTAAAATTACAGTACTTCTCAACGGTTTAAAAGAAAGTATTACTTGAGTGAATCTAAAGAATCAAAAGAAGGGAATGCGTTAGTTAAGAACATTTGACATATCATGT
>NW_005871334.1:1560085-1564731 GCF_000147115.1 Myotis lucifugus | reverse complement strand
GGGGTTGGGGCGCCGCACCCTGTCACACACAGAGCAGGGGCGATCAGGGGATTGGGGAGCTCCCCCCATCAGGCACAGAACAGGGCTGATCAGGGGGTTGGGGTGCCTTTCCCTGTCATGAACAGAGCAGGGCGGATAGGGAGGTTGTGGCCCCGCCCCTGTCACACACAGAGCCGCAGGGCGATCAGGGGGTTTGGGCGCTGCCCCCTGTCACGCTGATCCCGGTGCTGGGAGCCTCGCTGCTCTGCTGATCCCGGTGCTGGGAGGCATATTACCCTTTTACTATATAGGATAGAGGCCTGGGGGCCGGCTGGTTTGCCCTGAAGGGTGTCCTGGATCAGGGTGGGGGTCCCCACTGGGGTGCCTGGCCAGTCTGGGTGAGGGGCTGAGGGCTGTTTTCCGGGTGGCGAGTGACTGAAGCTCCCAACTGCTCCTTGTTTTCTTCTTCTTCTTTTTTTTTTATTCTGGGCCAGCTTTAGCTCTGAGGCCTAGCTGCTGAAAACATGGATACAATGTTTCGGTTACGGCTGGGTTTCAGTCCGGCTGGTTTCTGGGGTTTTGTTTACCTTCTTATTTGCAACATAGTACATAGTTGCTTAGAGTTGCACCTGAGAGGATTGCAAGTGAGGCGGGGAACGTTGGAGTCCGCAGCAAGCAAGCCTCATGCTCGCTTCAGTGCCTGGCTGCCCGCCGCCATCTTGGCTGACAGTTAATTTGCATATACTCACTGATTAGCCAATGAAAAGGGTAGCGGTCGTACGCTAATTACCATGTTTCTCTTTTATTAGTGTAGATATAATCATCTATTATAAATATTTTATACACTAAATAGTAATAAATATAATTACCACAATATAATCATACTTAAAATAGATATACATATAAATATGATATATAGATATATGCACAAAATTATATGTATGTGTGTGTATATATGTATATATCTTACTATTTTCTCATTCTAAATCATTTTAATAATCTACCTTCTAAATAAAAAGGGGAAAATCACACATATTTGAAGTCATTCTCTCAGAAACCTCACTCAAATGATAAAAAGTTATAAAAATGTTGCCAATAAAAAAAAGAGAGTAGGAGATAAGGGTGAACACAGGAATTCAACAATTTCTAACAAAGAAAGAATTGTAGTTTAGTGGCAATTGACATAGCAAAGTAGAGAAAGGTACAAAGCAAATGAATGCGAAAGAGTTCAAAGGAAAACCCAGGAAACTCACCTTGAAATTTCTCCTTGAAAATTTACTGAATGTTCCAAGAGTGTGCAAGGTAAGGATGGGGCAAGCAGCTGAAAACAGAGGACTAAGTGAAATCTCACTTATACAGAATAGGGTTCTATATTTAAATTTGCCACTGCACAGGAGAATCAAGCATTATTTATTTATTGTTTATTCGTGAAAAATGTCCCTTATTCAGATACGCCAGACCTATTGTAATGAAAGAGTAAGTATGTAGACTAAGAAGAGGGGTATTAAGTGAAAGTCTGTATATTGAATTATGTGAAACCTAAGCTCTACTTTTCTTCCCTGTCCCTCCTTGCCAATCATATACCCCATTTTCTCCCACCTCCAGTGAGGTATTGGATGATTCTCTTATGTGGAAGTAGAATGGCCTCAAAGAAAAGTTACACATGTCTCGTTATTAAATAAGGCTTCATTTGAAAAGTAGGTGATTACTCTATAATAAATCCTGAGAGTTGCCAAGCCCTACTATGTATCCATAGCTCCCAATTACCTTTTTAGTTCCCAACAGTATTGATACCTCAAAATTTGTGACAGAGAGGAAAAACTATTGTGAATATTGATAACTTAGTTATATAATTTTATGTATCTGTACCATTTTATATGTCTTTAAAATTTGTCTGGATCCAAGACTATAAAGGAATAAATGATACCACTGAGTGTAATAGAAAATTAACTTACATATTTTAGGAAAGTATAGCATTCATATTATTTATGCCTCATTTGAAAATATTTTGCGTAGCCAAAGAGCTGAAGAAATGCAAAAATCTAATAATGAACCTGGCTGAAACTTCAGACCTCTGAAATAGAAGAACTTGTTGTATATGAATGTGATATTGCCTAATGAAATTACCTTATAAACTTTAAGGCCAACCCCTGTTGAAATTTTGAAGCCACAAATAGTAATTCAATTAACGGAGAACTGTCTTCCTTAGTAGATAAAACCAGGGTAAAGAGACATTTATGTTAATAAGGAAACTATGTATTGGCATTATTACTAAAGCCAATAATGTTTATCAGAATAGCTTATGGGCAGATAACTGTAGCAAAGCGCATATGATTCTTTGAAATCTCATTATCCCACAGTAAAGCTTGCATAAGCCTACTAGAGTAAGACAATGTGGAAGATAGGCAATAGAAGGGGCCCATTCCTATATAATCATAGGGCAGCTGGAAAGAGTCAGGGAATAAATACCTGATTGACTTCTTGATGGAGAAAATATCCTTGTTGTGAAGATGGAACATCTGTGCTTTTCTATTGTGCTGCTTTAAACCTACTGAGCTTTATATTCGCAAAGATGCAGAAAGGGGAAAGAGAATGAGTCTCTTATGCTACTTGGGTTTGTACCTCCATTTATGGTTTTTACTCACTTGTAATCTTTAAGAAAAATTTTGCCTATTAGAATGACAGCCTTCTCATTACTATTAAATGACTGATTTGGTTATTTGGTTTAAAGATGTAATCTTATTAAACATAAACTCAGTAATAAATTCTGAAAGAACTTTAGATTAATCATATTCATAAGTTTACTTTATTAGATTTATGGTTATTTAAACATAAGGAAAGGTTTTGTTAAAATCAGACAATTTAGGTCATTTAGAAGCAAACAGAATATATTAGGTGTATAAATGCAAATTAAAGTTTACAAGTAACTGTATTTTAAATTTATCATGTTATTTAACAATGCAATCTAAATTTACAATTGATTTATACAATTTACTTGAAAAAATTAAAATGCTAGCATTTTAAATTGAATATTAATTCTTCAGAAATAAAATATTGCTCTTTATAGACCTATATGAATACAAAATAACCCTGAAGGCCATAAAATCTTCACAACCAGAAACATGGATAACTGATATTTGAAGGAAGCCTCCAAGACAAAATTAGACCCCAAACAAACAATCAAGCAAACAGGAGAAAAGTAAAGAAAGAGAAAATGCATATAGTGGAATGACACTTTAAAGAAACAACAAATAAATCATTATAAAATGAACAAGGTATTATGAGAAAGGAAAAAAAATAATAGAAGAAAAAATCTTTTGTATTTAAACTATAGTTAATTTTTTAAATCCTTGCCTGAGGATATTTTTCCATTGATTTTTTTAGAGAGAGTTGAAGGGGGGCGGGGGGAGAGACAGAGAGAGAAAAATATCTATGTGAGAGAGATACATCAATTGGTTGCCTCTAACATGAGTCCCAACCAGGGCCTGGGATTGAGCCTACAACCAAGGCAGGAGCCCTTGACCAGAATCTAACCCAAGACCTTTCAGTCCGAGGGCTGATGTTCAATCCACTGAGCCAAATCGGCCAGGGCTATAATCAATTTATTTTTTACAAAGAGTTGAAGTATAAAGCAGGTCAGTTAGTCAAATAGATGAGAAAAGCAGAAGAAAATCAAGGCAGCAATTATGAAAATACAAAAGGCAAACCTTTAAGACTTACAGTTCTGAAAGATCTGTAGGTTCAGCACAGGTAAGGAGTGAAGGCTGAAGTAGACTTGTAAATGGCCTGACTAAGCATTGGGGGATGCTCCAACACAGAATCCATCTGCTCCAGGCATTCAAGGAAATTTCTCTCAAAACGCTAGCTGGCTACAGGTTCAAGGAACAAACACTTCAGTGGCAACACAGCATGGTGAATACAGACTTAAGAAAAGTCACTGAACCACTAGATCACAGCAAGCAACGAAACACACCCTGAGGAAGGAGAAGAATCTGATTTCTAGAGTTAGCATATTATAATATCCCAAATGTTTAGTTTTTAGCAAAACATTATGAAGATGCAAAGAAACAAGAAAATATGGTAAATTTACAGGAGAGAGGAACAGAAACTGTTCCCAAAGGAGCACAGACAATGGACTTACTATACAATGACTTTACCTCCAGTATTTTAAACATGCTCTCAGCTAAAGACTTCATTGATCAAGAGCTAAAGAAAACCAACAGAACTATGTCTCAAGAAATAGAGAATATTGACCAAGAGATAGAAATTATAAAAAGGAACCAAACAGGAATTCTAGAGCTAAAAAGTATAACTGACATAAGAAATTCATGGTAGGGTTTTCAATAGCAGATTTGAGTAGACAGAAGAAAAAAATCAGCAAACTTGATTATTAGATTTATTTAAATTATCTAGTCTGAGGAGAAAGAATGAAGAAAAATGAACAGAGACTAAGAGACTGTGGATATCACCGAGTATAACAACATCTGATGATTGGAGTCCCAGAGGAAAGGAGACAGGAAACAGAGCAGAACAAAATATTTGAACAAAGAATGACCAGAAACTTTCCATATTTGATAGAAGACATCTACACATCTAAGAAGCTCAATGAAATCCAAGGATGAACACAGAGAATCATACCAGAACATATTATAATCTTATTCTATAAG
>NW_005871334.1:1450735-1556326 GCF_000147115.1 Myotis lucifugus | reverse complement strand
ACAACACATTCAATGGAACTTCCACCTGCTTTTTACAGGCTTAAGGCTGCAGGCCTCATATAGCACTATAATGGTTTAGACAAGTTCAAATTTAATTCAATGAAACATGGTATAGTTAGTCATCAGTAAATGTCAGGAGGACATTATCATAAAGAATCTGACTTAATAATTTAATGTTTGACTGCTGGAAGCTTTACTCTTCCTTTTTCATTTTGCCCACATCCAAGCAAGATGATAAGAAAGGCTGATGTGCTCACACTTTTGGCATCAGCAGGAGATTCAAGCTATGCAAGCTCCTGCCCACGAGTGGGAACACTCACCTGGCCTCACCCTCTAATTCAATAACAACCTGAAGTAAGTTTCATTTCCTTACCCCCTCAAACTATTATGGACCTACTTGGGAAGTCTACTCGGATCTTCTCAGAAGTCATCATTACATAAGTAGTAAACCTTCTTATCCACTCTGTCTGTGTGTAGCATTGTAAGTATGGCATGCAAACTACATTTCAGTGTTGGTCCATTCTGCCTTTGAAGAGTGGCTCATAAACCTACCAACTATATAAAGTTGTAGCATTTAAGTCTATGGCATGCATTAGCACACAGATGGAAAATGAAATAATAAGAGACCTAGAAACAGACCCATACATACAGAATACCTAATACCTTAGAAAGATGGTGGTACAGATCAAAGTTTTCAATAAATTTTTCATATATGGGGTAAATGTATGAAAAAAATAAAACTTGCCCAAACCTCACATCATAAATGAAAAATCAATTCCAAAGAGATTAAAAACCTTAATCATGAATGGAAAAATAATTGAAAGCATTAGAATATAATATGGTTGAATAAACACATAAGAAGATGCTCAACTCATTTGCAATTAGGTGAATACAAATTAAAACAAAATGAGATAGCATTACATACTCAAGAGATGGGCAATTTTTTAAATCTAAGAAAATTAAGTGTTGGCATGATTGTGGAATATTGGGTACTCACATAAACTATTGATTTTACCATATCATTAAAAAACACTTTGGTACTAGCTGGAAAAGTTAAAGATTCACCATACTTTTATAACCCAGCAATAACTGTAATGATTAACAACACATAAAACTAAAGAAAATCAAGAAACTAATTATTACAAAATTTGATATAATGATAGCTTCTGGGAAGGGAGTATATTGTAATCAGGGGAGGACACATCAAGGTTTCTGGGGTGCCCAGTACTGAAGAATATGTAGGACATGGTTCTGAGTAGAAACTCAATGAGCGTTAAATGAATGAAACGACTAGAAAGTTAACCTGATAAATGATTTTAAAAATGAGAGAATATATATTTAAAGTGAAAATGTGGATTATATTTAAGACAAAAAATAAAAGTTGAAAATATATTTCAAACCCTAATTATATTTATAGAAAGATAGATATTCTACATTATAGCAGTACTATTGGTTGTTTCTATCTATCCTCCTATGTAATAAAAGGGTAATATGCAAATAGACTGACTGGCAGAACAACTGAACAACCAATCAAAGCTTAATATTCTAATGATATGCTAAGGCTGCTCAACTGCTCGCTATGATGTGCACTGACCACCAGGGGGCAGATGCTCTGACAGTTAGGTTAGCTTGCTGCTGGGGTCCAGCTGATCGGGACTGAGCAAGATGGGCCAGACACACCCTGGAGCCCTCCCGCAGTCCCTCCCTGGCCCTATCATGCACCAGTGGAGTCCTTCAGCCTGGCCTGCGCCCTCTTGCAATCTAGGACCCCTAGGGGAATGTCGGAGAATGGATTTCAGCCCGATCCCATTGCCACTCCCCTTGGGAGGGCACCAGAGACAGGGTTCATGGCTGGCGAGCTCTGCTGTGGCAGCACGAGCCTCTCCCAATCAGGACTGATTGAGCCCGAGCCCTTGGCAGGCACAGTGGGGCCTGGGATGAGTGGGAGCGGCAGGTAGGAGCTGTAGGTAGTATCGAACTGTGGGTTTCAGCCCAATCCTGCGGGCCATACAGGGAGACCCCACCCATGCAGGAATTCATGCACCGGGCCTCTAGTTTACTATAATGATCTAAATAAAGCTAAAATTGTTGAGTGTACTCTGGTTAATGCTAGTTAAGAGGTGATACGATGAAAAAGAATATCCCAAGTAACAATTAAAATCAACTGAGATTTTATGAGCTTATTAACCATGGCCAGGGCAAAAATAGTTCAAGGATACAGTCATATTATAGCAGAGCCCACTAATTATAGAAAAGATAATTACTACTTATTTCTTGTCATACTTCCTAGAGGAGAAAAATAGTCTTTGAGTAAGGCAATAGCAGAATGTCAAGCAAATATTCATCTAGGTATTTTCATAATATCATTTTCTCATCAAAACCAGAAAGCATTTGTTACTGTTTGTTTCTTTGCATTGACTAATCAAGATATTTGTAAATTTGGTTTAATAATTTGGAAATAAAATTTATATAGAGTCATATTTTAAAATAGGGCAATACAAATTTGGCTTCATGCCTGATAACAAACCTCATTCAAATTGCATAGATTATAGCATGTCTTGGCCTTGACAGATGTTTTCAGATACTCTTTTTAAAAAAATATATTTTATTGATTTTTTTACAGAGGGGAAGGGAGAGGGATAGAAAGTTAGAAACATCCATCAGCTGCCTCCTTCACGCCCCCTTCTGGAGATCTGCCCACAACCAAGGTACATGCCCTTGACCGGAATCGAACCTGGGACCCTTCAGTCCACAGGCTGATGCTCTATCCACTGAGCCAAACCGGTTAGGGCTGTTTTCAGATACTCTTAATCTCTTTGTCCAGAGCATTTTTATTCTCTAATAGGATATCACCACTGTGGTTTTGTTGACAAGATGAATCAACATTTTTTTTCCCAATGGTTAGAAATATACAACTTATTTATTATGCATGACTGGTTCACTTATAGATTTTAGGAGTCCTGATTAAAGATAACACCTTGCATATGATTGAAAATATAAATATACTAGTGGCCTGATGCACGAAATTCATGCACATTAAAGGGAACTAATTAGAGGAAATATTTTAATATTGCTATTTGCCCTTTCTCTATAATAGAAGTGTCACAGATGAAAGAAAATTAGTAAAATGTATATGAAAATCTTCCTCCTGTCAGAATCTGGGGCACACCACAGGACCCAGAGTCAAGTCCCCACCCACCTGTATGCACCTCGAAATCGCGTGAGACCCAGACCCAGCTGGCCCTACCACCATCAAGACTTGCTGGGCAGGGGCGCATCCTCAGGGTCCCTGTCAAACCCCGCCAGGTGGGGGGTGCTGCCTCAGGTTCCCTGTCAAGCCCCACTGGGCGGGGGGTGCAGCCTAAGGTCCCCTGCCCTGTCCCAGCACCACACAGCCTCAATTCCCTGCTGATCACTCATTATGGCTTGTTACGGGAACCCCGCCTCTGCTGTGGGTGCAGCCATCTTGTGATGGCGTGATGGAGTGAGGGTCACTTTGCATATTGCCTCTTTATTATAGAGGATGTCAGAAGTATGTCCTTTGCAGAAAATGTAAAAGGACATTTTATGGTGGAATGGATGGCAAACTCTGACAAACCTGGCCATGGCACACTATGCCTATTCCGGGCTGTTATTCAAATGCCATTTATCTAGTTGATAGAAAACAGTTGTTAGAAATCTAGGATTAAATGACCAAAACTCAGCATGTGACCTAGGCCATTCTCTTTCATAGGCAGATAGCTTTAGTTTTTTTCATTTTCTTTTATCTTAATGTCAATATTTCAAATTGGCACAGTTCAATTCAAGTTATGTGAAAACTTTCACATATATTTAGGGAACTTACAATGACCTGAATGTTCATGCAGAAGTTGAAGGAGTTTATATTTTAAATAGAACACAGTCAGATCAATGGTACAAGTACATAGTAGAAATCATCCATTATCTTGTGTTTTTCTTCTACCATAAAAGTCCCTATCAACTTTAATTCTTTATTAAAGCCCATACTTGAAAACTAAATACTATCTTGGGCACTAAAAGCTACTAAGTGAAAAAAATGTCTTTGAAGAGTGACAAGGTTATTAGCTACCACAGGTCCAAATTTTTGTCCATTAGAACACCATTTCACCCTGCCTAGACCCTGCAATCTTGTTTCTAAAAGAAACCTAAATATAGCCTCCATATTTGCATCATCTTTAAATTTGTATTATAAGAGCTCCTGTCTGTGGCAGTTTGCAATTTACCTAGCAGTATAAAATGTTGGAAATCAATTTCCTAACATACTCTTGTAATGAAATATGAAAAGTAACCAATCAATATATGTAACAAGTTTGAAGACATTCTAGCATTTTATAAAAACCAAATTCAATAGCAATTGTATAAAACTTGATGAATAAATCTCCTTAATACTGAGAATCACAAATATGCCTGTTTTATATTGTGTTTGCTTTTACCCTTTTTTTTGGATCTTAAGTTACATATAAAATCAGACCTATTTTGCATTCATACCCCTATTTTATGTATTTTAGATGTAATCAAAATCATATAAATTTAACTTCAATTTCTTAAGTGGAAAGACTCATTTCATGTTTTGATGAATTTTATGCCCCTTCCCCTCAACTCACAGAATTTTTTCATTATCTATTGTCTTGTTTTGCTTTTTGCTCTGACTTTTTAAAATTCTATTATTTTGGCTTGCTTTTCTAGCAGCTGACATCTGGTGCTGTCAGTATATCTGGAAATGGCCCAGAAAACATAGCTGCTAAGAAAAAAAATAGGAGCGTTCTCTCTCTTTTGTAAAGGTTAGGTTCTGATCCTTTCTGGAGCTAGCTAACCTTTCCACTGGTCCCTTTTTAATAAAGTTATGTTATTGATGAACATAAATGAGGCTTTAGGTTCACATAACCCTTAAAAAACATTGATAGAATATACATTTGTTTAATGCTATTAACATTTAAAACATTATATATTGTTATATAAAATCTATCCATTTCTGCTAATTTTATATTTAATATCTGTTAAATTATTCACAACGAGTATATTCATTAATAATGTCTGCCTTCAAATTATATGACACCTGTGATGATTGAAATAGAAGAATATAAGGCAATTTCTTGCTATGATGACCCATCCATGACATTTCACTTTTAAATCTAAAGTACTGAATGAAAAATAGTTCTTTCAGACCTTTCAGAACAGTGCTGAAATATATAATAAATGAAAGTACTTTAGAAAATGTCTTTAATTCTGCAAAATCAGCACAGACTCAAGAATTAAACTTGAGAAGCTCTGTAGCTGTCAGGGATCATTTCAGGAATCAGAAAGCATTGTTACTATTTTAAAGAGAAAGTCATTCAATATGAAGAACTGCACAATTATAAAATAATTGGAGGAACGGGATGAGGGTCTAGGTTGGTCCTCCCAAAACACTCCATCTACAGGAAAGTGAAATCTGAGGCCAACACCTCATCACAGCCATAATCCAGGTATTAGAAAACTAACACCATAGACTGCAACTTCTTTTTTTTAATTTTATTTTTTGTTTACAGTTCACATTCAACACTCTTGTATTAGTTTCAGGTGTACAGCACTGTGGATAGACATTCATGTAGGTTACAAAGTATTCCCTCCGATAATTCAAGTGCCCACCTGACACCATAGATAGTTATTATAGTACTAGAGGCCCAGTGTACGAAATTTGTGCACAGGTAGGGTCCCTAGGCCTGGACAGCGATCAGGGCCGATTGGGGCCTCTGGCTGCCGGCCAGGGCCTCCCATTCCTGGCTGCTGGCTGGGGCTTCCCTTCCCCGGCTGCCCGCTGCTGACTGGGGCCTTCCATTGTTCCACGCCACACCCTGGTGGTCAGCACATGTCATAGCGAGCAATAGAACTCCTGGTTGAACTCCCACAGGGACACTTTGCATATTAGCATTTTTTATATATAGATTGTTAACTATGTTTCCTGTGCCGTACTTTACATCCCCAGGACTATTTTGTAACTACCAATTTAGTACTTCTTAATCCCTTTACCTTTCTTTTATCCCATCCCCCAAAACCCCTCCCCTCTGGCATCCTTCAGTTTATTTTCTATATCTATAAATCTGTTTCTATTTTGTGCAACTTCCTGATGCCCACAGGACCACTGACTGCTCACAAAGAGGCTGAATCCTGTCATCGCTACTGCTATAAATGCCTTCATTATCCATGAACCTGAAGACTAGAACACCGCAACAGAAATGGAGATGTCTGTGAATGATTTTAGTAGCAGCAATAGACAAGGCTGCAGGAAGTTAGCTCCCAACTTATTTTTACCGTCCAAATAATTGTGTTTTGCTATGTAATTTGTGGGAATCCAGAGGCCTGCCTGAAGAGGGTCTCAGGGTTGTTTTCCTATATTTTCGAATGTTGGAACTACAGAAGCTGAAAGTAGGAGAAACCTGAGATGAGAACTTACAAAAGGACTGAAATGCCGATCTGACGTTCAAAGAGGCAAGTGGCAGCTTCTGAGGTGTGTGCTGTTGGGCTAATTGATCCAGATGGCTTACAACTGCACCTTACAATTAACCGTGATCCATACGAAAGAACTCCTGGTTATAAAGCATGCCAGTGGGTGCTTTCCATGGTAGGTAAACATTGTCAGTACAAAACAAAGAAGTGATGGGCAAGCAAACTTGATTAGCCAGCTATTTTAAACAGAACTTTTTTTTTTCTGCCCTAAAAAGCATGTGCTGTATATCTGGCATGGAAAGAAGAAAATAAGATTTATTAAACACCAATTATGTATCAGGTACTGTAGTAGGTGCTTTTACCTAAGTTATTTCTTACTATAGTGAGAAACAAAGCAGATTTCTAAATAACCCCCACCCAAAAGACATTTACGTTTATTATATGGTAGCTATTAAAGTAGAAAAATCAACATTTAAAATAGTTTTTTGTGGTTTTTTTTTAAGCTACAAGTGTGGGAATAAAAAGTATTCTAGTTAGATGTGGATTGGGGAGGGCAGTGGTTAGATATTTAATACTTAATCCCCCTCCCCCCATTATAATCATTTAGAATTTAGAAACAACTGAGAGAAGTGGGAGTTAGGCAAACAGAGAACACATGTGCCTTTATTACCAGAACTGTTTATGGCGAACGTGAATCAGGTGTGACTTTTTCTTTTGAACAGCATGGAGCACGTCCTGGCCCAGCGAGGCCTGGTCTGATTGGTGAAAATGTGGGGTTTTCCAGAAAAGCCAATAGGGTGCGTTATGTGACTTCAGGTGTGTGTGTAGGGGGGGTGGTTCCTGATAAAGGGACAGGAAGGGGATGGGCTGGGACGCGCTGAGAGAGTGTTGGGCTCAGGGCTGAGGTGCTTGGGCTGTGTCCTCTGCTCCCAGAGGAAGCCTGATCTCGCGCTATCTACCAGGGTCCGCAGGGGACTCCGGGGTGGGAAACACTTGGGTGCCCCACCTCTTGCTGGAGGTTTCTGTCCCAGACTTGGGACCAGTGTTGGTGGATGCCTGTGCCTCCCTCACCACCCCCCTCACCCCTTGACAGTTAGGGTAACAGTGCAGAGGTGTGGGCAAATGGGCTCGGGCCCAAAACCTAAGCAGGGGAGCCACGGCCTGAGGCCCCGGATTATATTCACCAAATTGGTTTGCTAGCCTTTTCTGCCCCAGAAATTTAGACCTTAAGGCAGTGATCCAAATGGAAATAGTGTGAAGCTTATAGATACAGTGGAAGAAATGGGTACCCAGCAAAGCAAGAATTCAGAAAGCTCTCACAATCAATCAGAAGGCAATAGAGACATAAATTGGAGGTAAGTTCGATTGAGTGGCTACATTATATGCCATATGTATTATATGAGTTATGGATTTTATCCATAGATGAATTAATTAACAACATGAGAAAAGAAGGCTATAGTGTGTTGGAAACAATTAGCCAGTAGGATAAGAGAGTATGTGAGTGAATTTTAAATTGTGAAGTTTAAACCATGAAATATGACATTTTAAAAATGGGAGATATTAGTTGAAAAGTTTAGTAGTACTGAATTATAATGGAGATAATTTAGTGACTGTTAAAAATGTTAAATTTTTTTGCACCTAATTCCTATCATTAAAACTACAGTATTATTTTGAATTCTCATGATAATTCAGTAGGGAAGGAATTTTTCTATCCCCATTTTTCAGATGAGGAAACAGTATCAGAAATTGTTCATGAATTGAGGGGTATATAAAGTGGCAGTTAAGATCTTGTGTGTGAAATCAGATTGGCTGCTATGTATTAATTCAGTCACATTAGAAAAATCTGTTCACTTTTTTAGGCTGTAGTTTCTTCATGGTTACAAGGGGGATCATAAGCACCATATCTATCACATTAGTTTAAGAGGATTACATGCTATATAACCCTTTGCATAATGCCTGGCAATTAGTAACCCCTCAACAATTTTTAAAATATAATAATGATAATAATTATTACTTTTATTATTATCAGAGTTTGTGCAGTTAATGTGTTGAGACATAGATTGAAACCAAATTTTGTATCTTCACGACTGCTTTGGCCCACATTGCTGTTACACAACACCCCTTCAGTGCATGCTACATTGTAGATGGTCAACAAACGTTGCTTGAGCTGAATTAAACTCAGGAGTCACTGAGAATACCAGATGGATGAGTAATCCCATTGCAGCATCGTTCCATATATTGTACACATAGTGAGGACACCCTCCACATTAGGGTGTCCTGCTCCGATGAGCTGTAGCTTCTGAGTTACACTGTCTGTCACAAAATCTATAACCGCATGTATGAGGGCATAGAGGGCAGAGGAATGATGTCTGCTGCACAGCGAAGCCGTGGACCATTTTCTCCATGAACTCCATACTACTTTCTGTGGAGACGTGTCTATTATAAAACTTAGTTCTACCAAATTGTGCATTTTGTGCACTTTTGGGGACTTTTTCTTAAATATGGAGCTTTGTTAAGCGTGCTTCTCTTTTATCCCCAAGTTTTGCCCCAAGGCAGGTTTAAATTGCAGCTGTCACATTTACTTCCTTAAATGCCGCAGCTCTATTAATATGTCTAGCAGTCTCATTGCCATACTGCCACAGGCTCAGAATTTTGATGAAAAATGCCAAAGAAATGCCTTCTGTTTAGACAGTGGCCCTTAGACACTGTCACTTTGTGACTTCGACCATATGTTCTACCTCCAGCTATTGGTCCTTCTTCAAGACTCTGATATCTTAGTAGCCCAAGGTCAATAGCCCTGTTGTACTGAATGAAAGGATAGATTTATATTTGGTCAAGTTATTAATTACTGTGATTGTTTTACACTAATATCTAGTGAAATTCTTTCTTTTTATTCATATTTTTATCCACATTTTTAAAGAAAACACACACCATGTAAATTTACTGAGTTAGGCGTGGGAAAAGGAATAGATTAATTTAAGACCCTATTTCACAGGTTAACAGGGGAGGCTGAGAAAGATGACTCGATACCTGGTTTTGTATCATAAATAGTATGCACAGAATTTTCTTTTTTTAAAAATATATTTTATTGATTTTTTTTACAGAGAGGAATGGAGAGGGATAGAGAGTTAGAAACATCAATGAGAGAGAAACATCGATCAGCTGCCTCCTGTACACTACCTACTGGGTATGTGCCTGCAACCAAGGTGTATGCCCTTGACTGGAATCGAACCTGGGACCCTTGAGTCCACAGGCCAACGCTCTATCCACTGAGCCAAACCGGTTAGGGCATTTTTTTTTAAAACATATTTTATTGATTTTTTACAGAGAGGAAGGGAGAGGGATAGAGAGTTAGAAACATCGATGAGAGAGAAATATCGATCAGCTGCCTCCTGCACACTCCCTACTGGGTATGTGTCTGCAACCAAGGTACATGCCTTTGACCGGAATCGAACCTGGGACCCTTGAGTCCGCAGGCCGATGCTCTATCCACTGAGCCAAACCGGTTAGGGCAAGAATTTTCTTAACAAGTGTTTTTTTTTAGTACTAGTTTTCTTGTAGGAAAGACATTTGATGTAAGAAAAATATTGAATATTTTCAGTGAATGCCAAGAGGTATAAAACATGTTACAAAGGCCAACACTAGAAAGACAAGTTGATACCAAGTTATAAAGGGCTATTCTAAAGAGATTGCTATAGGAAAAGAGAGTTGCCAAGAATTATACTAGAAAATTCAAGATAAGAGTAGGTTTACTTTTTTTTTTTAATTCTACAGCAGCAACATTTATCCATCTCTTCATGCATTTATCTTCCCATAAATATTGGATGAGCACCTACTGGGTGATGGGCATATAATGGTGGATATAATAGACTTGACTTTGCACTTGTGGTATTTATAATCTAGTGGAAGACAAGAAAAACACACACACCAAGATGAAACAGAACAATTTTATCTCATTTGCAAGTTGAATATCATTTGGAGTCTCTTGTTAGTCTAATCATTAAAAATGTAGGAATAATATTTTCATTTTGAGGCCTTGAAATATTATGAGAGCATTTCTTAGTGAAATTCTTCCTGATAGAGACAAAGAGTTAAGCCTAGGGAGAGTCTGATGGTTATTATAAGAAACTTTTAGTTCTGGTCGTGGTGCCTGCTGATTGGTGCCTGGTGGGACAGGAGAAAGCTGATAGCTTAGAATCCTCTGGGGAAATGTATGACAGTCATCTGTTTCCTCCAGGCATTTCAGTTGTGGGTATTAAAGACCTTCATCATACAATTTCAGCCCACCCAATGCCTGGGTTAATGTAAACCAAATCCATACTATATTTAGAATTTCATACCCTATTTGTATGCATAGTATGTATTTTGTAATTTGGTTTTTTCACTATGCCAGATTGTTCTACATAGTACTTGTTTTCTAGTCCTGGTTCTATCTAGTTCCCTGCTAAGGTGAGACCTGTACCTTAAACTTCAGCCACATCTCTAAGACACTGACCACCAGCCAGTTCCTTGCCAGCTAATCCATGAGATGTAATATTTTCCCTACATAACCAGTTTGGCTGTGGGTCCACTTCAGCCTGGAAGAATTTTTTAAACTGAAACAATCCCAGCCAACTGTGAGTCCTCAACTCCACAGAGATTTTTTTCTTTCCATGTGCCTATCTCACAGGTTATAGCAGATCCTTTGGGTATGAATTCTATCCCTGTTTATGTATGCTACTTATTTGGATATTATAATGTGAACTCCTGACCACATCCGTGAGGACACACTTTTCTTGATTAGTGATCTTTGCACTCATTTCCTTAGTTTAACCCTTGGTTGGAAATTGAATTTTGTAGAGGAATCTGAACAAAGACGAAGATAAGGATTTGTATTTAGGAAACTAGTATGTAAGGCAATTTTTGAACTTTATATTAACTTTTGAGCCTTATGAAAAATCTGGAGAAAATGATTAACATTGCTTAAGCATCTTTGCACTCATTTCCTATATAATTGGCTTGCATTACTCTTTTATTTTACCTTAGAATTTTTTGAAAGGCAGATAAATGTAAAAGAATAAAATCATCATAGGCATTTGAAGCAACTTTGGAAGGTCATCTATTGCTTTTTACTTTATCTTTAAATAGTGTATTATTGAAGCCATTTAAAAAATATATGGGGTTTTTTGAACCACTGCAAAGTCTGTTTGAATATCAAGTTTAGTAAGCTATTTTAAATCAGCTAACATGTGATGTTTTGACCATGATTCCTCTTTGAAATAACTGCACTTGGTTCATTACCAATGGATTTCAATTGGCACTGTTTAAAAATTCAATTTTATATAAGGATATATATAATTCATGGAGATTTAATTTTGAAGCTGTTATTTTCTCTGCTCAAGTCTCAAGGTTAAAGCTGCTGTTCCCAAGCAGTCTGATTCAATGAATATTGCTGTGTGTAGTGTATGGTACGCAGTAGACCAATAAAAACAATCTGATTGATCTATCTCGTTATGAACTTGATGGCTTCCAAAGCACTAGCTATAAAATAAGCTAACTGGAAAATCAAAGCTTTAGTGACCTCAGAGGACTCTTCATCACATAGTGCAGTTTAAATCATGTTACTTTAAATTTAGATATCACATGCACAACACATTTTATATAACAAACCACAGAAAACTTGTAAACAGCATTTTATTTTCACCTCTCCTGACTGGAACACTTGCACAAGTAAATAGCTTTCCAAGTACCAATCTCCTCTAAATGTTTAAACTTTAGTTTTGGCTGGATTTTCAGACTCTTGGGGCCTCCTTCCCAGTGACTCTACTCTTCCTTGAATGCTTCACTCCAAAGAGAACCACCAGACCTCTCTACATAGCTATCTCCCTAGTCAGTTTATTGAAATATAAAAATCATTACTTTATTTCCAAAATTCTAATTTAGCAAAATGAATGACAGATTTTTTTTTCCTATTTGCAACTGAACATCTAAGGCTAGTGGAACAAAGAAAACAGCTTACTCTGAAGAGATGCCTGTGTCTGTTTGGCTTCATTTCCCAGGAAAGGTAGTTATGATTGCAACAACCAAATATAGTGATTAAGTGCTTAGATAGTTGAGTCTATTCCATCCTAACAAACAAAATTGAAATTTGCATAATTGCTTATCATTTGATTTTTAATATGTCCTTTTTATTCTTCATAGGCCTCTAACCTCTACTACCCTCCTTCAATATCTGTTGTTTTTTACTTTATTTTTTTCTCATTGATTTTTTTTCTTTAAATCTTTATTGTTGAGAGTATTACAGATATCCTCCTTTTCCCCCCATTACCCCCTTCACCCGGTTTCCACCACGCCCCAGACCTGCACCACCCTATTGTTTGTGTCCACAGGTAAGGCATGTATGCCTATGTTCTTTGGTTAATCTACCCCTCTCCTGCCCCTTCCCGCTGAGATTTGTCAGTCTGTCCCATGTTTCCATGCTTCTGGTTCTATTTTATTCATTGGTTTATTTTTTTTCCATTAAATTTCTTGTTCATTTATTTTGATTTTTAGATTCAATTATTGATAGCTATATATTTATTGACATTTCATTGTGCATATTTATCTTTTTGTCTTCTTCTTAAAGAATACCCTTCAACATGTCATGTAATAATGGTTTGGTGGTGATGAACTCCTTTAGCTTTTTCTTTTTTTCTTTGTTTTTCAGATGATTTATTAATATATTTTAAGATTAACAACTTGATAATGTTATAGGCAATTAGACAGACATGAGCAGTTCAAGGACGATGAGCCAGGACGATGAGCAAGGGGAATACAGAAACTCACCAGGGCACAAAGCCCCAGATGCCTCGCAAAATTGAGAAAACAAGAACCTCACCCCCAGGGAAACCTATCCTCCCAAGCATATTACTGGTCATGCTATTTGGACCCCCTGACTTTTCATATCGCTAGTCATGCAGTTTAGACCCCCTGACCTTTTCCTCCCTAAAGTTAATATCTAGGCCTCAGTTGTATTTCAGCTCCAGCCAGAAAAGCAGGAAAACCAGACAAGTGATGCCATGGTTACCTCAGGAACAGCTACATTGATTAATAACCCCCTGCCTTGGCACTGACCAATCAGTGGAGACCACGTCCCTGAAAGAGCAAACCTGATAAACTGTTGAATATTCTATTGAGACCCTCCCCTGGGCCCTCCCCTAAGATTTCTACTTGCAAGAGAGATAAATACACTCAAGATGAAGAACCCAGGGCTCTCCCCCATGGGAGCACACTGATGCCATTCCCTTCCCCCTTCTTTATTCTAAGGGACCTCATGAAAATTGCAACCAGGGAAGCAGCAGACAGTAGCTAACCCCCTGAACCTCTCTCCAAGACCCCCTTTTCTCTGACTTCTCAGTGAGCCAAAGCAGCCTAGCTTAGGCTCTCTTATTTTCTTCAGCTTTTTCTTATCTGTGAAGCTCTTTATCTGACCTTCCATTCTAAATGATAGTTTTGCTGGGTAGGGTAATATTGGTTGTAAGTCCTTGCTATTCATCACTTTGAATATTTCTTACCACTACTTTCTGGCCTGCAAAGTTTCTGTTGAGAAATCAGCTGACAGTCTTATGGGTGCTCCCTTGTAAGTAACTAACTGCTTTTCTCTTGCTGCTTTTAAGGTTCACTCTTTGTCTTTAACCTTTGACATTTTAATTATGATGTTATTTGGTGTGGGCCTCTTTGGATTCCTCTTGTTTGGGACTCTGCACTTCCTGGACTTATAAGTCTATTTCTTTCACTAGGTAGGGGAAGCTTTCTGTCATTATTTCTTCAAATAGGTTTTCAATATCTTGCTCTCTCTCTTCTCCTTCTAGTACCACCATAATTGGAATGTTGGTATGCTTGAAGTTGTCCCAGAGCTCCTTATACTATCTTCATATTTTTGGATTCTTTTTCTTTCTGCTCTTCTGATTGGGTGTTTTTTACTTCCTCATATCCCAAATTGTTGATTTGATTCTTGGAATCCTCTACTGTTTGAATCCCTGTAAATTATTCTTCATTTCATTAGTGTATGGTTAGTTTCTGACTGGTCCTTTTTCATGTCTTTGAAATTCTCACTAAGATCCTTGAAAGTCTCACGAAGTCTCTTGAAGCTCTCATTGAGTCCCTTGAAGCTCTCATTCAGATACTTGAGCAACCTTATAACCATTGTTTTGAACTCTATCCAGTAGTTTGCTTCCTTCCATTTCATTTAGTTCTCTTTCTGGAGATTTCTTCTGTTCTTTCATTTGTGACATGTTTCTGTGTCTCCACATTTTGACTGCTTCCCTGTATTTATTTCTATGTATTAGGTAGAGCTGCTATGTCTCCTGGAATTTGTAGAGTGCCCTTGTGTAGTAGGTGTAATTCAGCCCCAATACCCACTGTTTTTCATAGCCCAAGGTTATGGAACTTCTCTTCCCACCTCTGGAACCCTGGGCTAGGGGTCTGGTGTGGGTCTGGAATCTCTTACTTCTCTGAGAAGACCTCTCCAGTAGATATCTCTCCCAATTAAAAAAAAAAGGCCACAACTGGGTGTCAGACCAGTCAGTTCTGCATCTCTGGCCCTTCTACCAGTCTCCATGTGCTTTTTTCTTTACTTCTCTAGTTGTAGGACTTCCATTCAGCCAGATTTCAGGCAGTTCTGAATGATGGTGGCTCTGTATTTTCATTGTAATTTTGATGTGTTTGTGGGAGGCGGCAAGCCCCAGCATTTACCTGTGCCACCATCCTGGTTCTCCAATATCTGGTGTCTTAAATGTAGCCTCTAGATATCTAAGAATTGTCTTTGCCTATATATCACCAACTGGGTAGATTCCCTATGCTTACTGACTGTCTCATTATTTTTTTTATTTCCAAAATATTTCTATATGTACCCCATTTTTAAGGACCACCTCATCTACTAGGAAACCATGAAATTGATGCTGGTTGCATTTATTCATTAATTTATTAAAAGTGATATATTATGAATTTATCAAGATAGAGGCATAGAGATATAGAAATTAAAGACACATTTCTTTTTTTTAAGGAATTCTTCAAGGGGAATATAAACAAGGAAACATGATGATACAGAGGGGATTGGTTACTATAACAGAGGAAGGCATAGATTGATAACAGACACCAGCATTATTGGGAGATCTCCTGCAGGTAGACAAAATAGACTCTGACAGTGTTGTAGGACAAATAAGCTCTAACTGGGGCCAGAGAGGAAAAGAGATATCTCAGTCAGAGGGACCTCATGAAAATAGCACGGAAGATGAGTGCATGATATCAGCAAAGAATCTGCAAAATGTTTAATATGATGTGAGAGTACAGGACACATGTTTGATAAATGAAGGCTGGGAAGTTTTCAAAGGGCAAACTATGCAGAGACTTGTATGTTGTACTAAGTTTGGATTTACTCTGGAGTCAGATTAAGTTTAAATCCTAGCTCTGTAATTTGCTGGCTATATACCTTGGGGCAAGGTGCTCAAGCTCTCTGTGCCTCAGTTGTCTCATCTGTAAAGTGGAAGTAATAATAGAACCTTCCTCTTATAGTCAATGTGATAAATGAGTTAATATATGTATAGCTCTTATATCAGAAATGGTCCTATAGCAATCACTCAATAAATTATCATCAACAATATAACAATTATTGCTATTGCTATTATTCATTTTGGAAATGGAGACAAATTGAAGGGAAACTACCTTATTCATTTATGTCTAAGCATGAATCCCTTTTGATCAAGTGTATTTTTTAAAGTTCATTCCAGCAGCAGCAGGCAAAATGGAATGTGTGTGGTAGAGCTGAAACCAGGAACAGGGAAATCAGGAGTGTTTGCAGTGAGAGATGATGCAAAGGGAGTCTAAACCAATGGTATAACATATTGTACAGGGAGATGAAAGAGATGAATAAAATATTTTAATGAGAAAATTTTATATAATATGGTTATTAATTAAGTATACAGAGTAACCAAGGTTTCTGACTGGATGGCAGTATCACTCACTAAATCAGGGAATGTAGGAGGGAGAGCTGGTCTGAAGGATCTGAAGGAGAGGTTGATTAGCTGAGTGTATGTAGGTGTATAGTGGCTGTCAGACAATGGGTTTGGAGCTCACAAGAGATCCTAGAGATTCATCAGTAAATACGTGTTAGATGAAATCATGAGAGTGGATTATCCAAGGAGTATGTGTACTGCAGGAAGAGTTGAGAGTCTACAATGAAATTCTTAGGACAGATTAATGATTAATGAGATCCCAGAACATGTAAATAATACATGAATCCTAGTGTCGGCCATACCATTCTTCTTTCTCCTCTTATAAGGGATATAAATAAAGGGAAGCACTAGTTCCACCTTAAATGTGAATCAGAAAACCCCACTGGCTTTGATCAGAACACTCCAATAGCTTGCTATTGCATTGGCCTAAAATCCAAACTCCTTATGTGATATTGCTCCCCCCATGCTATTGAATGATCATTCTGTTTCAGCCACACCATTCTTCTCTTCTTCAAATGCATCAAGCTTGTTTAATGCTCAGGATATTTGAACATTTTTGCTCTTTTAAACAGGATTGCCATCAATTAGACTTTCTGACATTTCTCAGCACAAATAGAACTTTCTCAGAGAGGCCTTCTCTGACCTACCTATTTAAAACAATCCCTACTTCAGGTACTCCTTTCTCTGTCATTCTCTGTCAAGCTACATTATTGTGTTATCATATTGTTCGGCATTTCCTGAAACTGTCTTGTTTATCTGTTACTTCTTTGTTGTCTCTCTTTCTACATTTGCACATAGCCTCCGTGAGAAAAGAACCTGCTCTATCTTGTTCATCACTGAATCTTCTGCCCCTAGAAAGTATTTATGGCACAAAATGAATTCATAAAATATTTGAGGTGTGAATGGATATATGAAGTAGTGAGAAGGTTATATAGCAGGTAGGACAAAAACAGGAAAAATTATATAACAGTCAAAAGGAAGTCTAATGGTGTCAAAATACATAAAATGGAATATTTTAAATTGAATTTAGCAAAAAGGACCACAGATGACACTAGTAGGAATAATTTCAGTAGAATATTATTATTAGGAGCATAATTCAAATATCTAGGCTTGTGGAAGAAAAGAAAACAGATGAGTGAAGAGAACAAATGGATTCTATCCTTTCAAGAAGTTGGACTGTATAGAAAGAAAGGAGATAAAGAAATACTTAGAAGAGTAGCCTTTGTAAATATAAACAAGCAAACAATCCAAAAACAACTGCTATGGTGTTAGAGGTACATTGTGAAAGCTATGAGGTCAATATTTTTGCTTTTTTTTTTTAACATTTTTTTAACTTAAGTTGTAAGAATATTTCAAAGAACTCCTTTATGTTTTATTATTGGTCTGTGGCTGGGAATCCACAGATTTGGAGGGCTGACTGTAGTTGTAACCTGATTTTCGACTATGTGGGGGTTGGTGTCCCCTGTGTTGTTCAAGGGTCAACTGTATTCTTCAATTGAAACCCCATTCTTTCAGCAATTATTTTATACTAGAGGCCTGGTGCACTAATTCCTGAATGGGTGGGGTCCCTAGGCCTGGCCGGCGATCAGGGCCGATTTGGGCCAGGCCCATCAAGGTCTGCCAGCTGGGAGGAGGAATGGGAGGGAGGGACCTTGGGAGGTTGGCCACCAGCCCCCAAGGAGGGAGCCGGCCCTCAGCTCCCCTGGGAAAGGGGCTGCATCCGCCACCACCCACCCCTGGTTACCCATCCCAGCCTGGGGCCCAAAGGCCCCGGGCAGGGTCGGGAGAGGAAGCAATGGTTGCCAGGCCAGACGCAGAAGGAATGGACGCCAGATGCCGACGCTGTGTTGGGGCCCCGCCACCATGCGGTTCCCCGCCTCCCTTCCTCCTCCTTCCCTCTCCTAGCAACTGGTCAACTGGTCGTTCCAGTCGTTTGGTAGTAACAGTTGCTTAGGCTTTTATATATATAACTAGAAACCCGGTGCACAAAATTCATGCATGGGTACGGTCCCTAGGCCTGGCCCCGCCCCTCGCTGCCACCACCCCTGGTTCCCCATTCGCGGGTGGTCGGTGTCTGACGGCCGGGGAAGGGACTGAGAGGTCAGCTGTTCCCACCTGCTCACCGTCCCTGCCTCTGCCACAGGTCACCCTCCATGTGGGGGCAACTGGTGGGACGGGAGCCTTGACCTGGCGCCGCCCGCATACCCTGCCACTCAACCCCGGTTCCTCATTCACCATCAAGTGATTGGAGCCTGCCAGCCAGGTAAACGGACCGAGAGGTGGTCACTGCGCCTCATAGTGACTGGTCCAATGGTCGTTCTGATCATTCTGCCATTAGGGTCAATTTATATATTACCCTTTTATTATATAGGATAGACTAGAGGCCCGGTGCATGAGTAGGCCTTCACAGCCCCAGCTGTCTCAGCTGCCCTCACAGCCCCGGCTTCATCCAGAAGATCATCCAGAAGGTTGTCCAGACGGTCATTCTTCTGTTCAGCCGTTCAGTCGATTTGCATATTACGCTTTTATTATTATAGATATTCTTTACAGCAAGAAGATCCAATCCAGGATCTCATGTTATTCACAGTTGTCTTGTATTCTAATATTTTTTATTATGAAACAGTTCCTCAGTTGTTCCTTAACTTTTATCACTTTGATTTTCTGAAGACTGCAAGTCATTCATTTTGTAAAATGCCCCTCCAATTGGTTTATCCAGTGTTTCCTCAAGACTAGACCCAAGCAATACTGTTTGGTTGAAACATCACAGAAGTGATGCTATGTTTTCTTCTTTGCCTCCTTTTGAGTGAATGTAGTATTGATTTATCCCATTACTGGTAATTTAACTTATCATTTGATTTTGTAACTGGAAAGTCACTTTTGTCTCATGTTTAATCAGTAAATATTTTGTGGGGAGGAACTTTGAAATTATATAAAATTGGGTTTCTCATCCTATTTTCATACACTATTTTTAACATCCATTGAAATTTTATTTCTTGAATTAATTATTCCGGCAGTGGTTGCCAAATGGTGATTTTTCTAATTCCAATTTTCCTTCCTCATTTGTTAGCTATCATTTAACTCCAAAGAAGAGCTAACTCTCCTCCTATTTCTTTTCTTTTCTTTTTTTTTTTTTTTTGATTGTAAATCCATGAATTGCTATTTTGTTCATTTGGTTGTCAACATTATGATCATTATTTATTCTGATGCTTAAATTTTCACAAATTTCAACATTGTTTCTATTTTAAAATAAATACAGTACAGGAATAATTCTAAATGTTTTGTGTTTTGGGAAAATGAGCTAGTTCAGCAGTGACTTTGAATCTTGGCTTCACATCAAAATCACCTGAAGAGCTTTTAAATAGCCTAATGGCTAGGCCACACCTCCCACTGATTACATGAGAATTTTTGGAAGTGAAACCCAGAAATAATTATTTTTTAAGCTGTCCCACAAGGGATTCCAATCTGAAGCCAAGTTTGAGAGACACTACAGCAGATAGTGGCATGTTAGGAATTCAGGAGAGATAAGACATAACTGATAAACGAAATGTCCATGAGGACTGGAGAAAATTAAATTCATATGACAAGAGGAGAAATTTGGTCTGGAAAAGAAGCTATAAAGACATAAATTTGAGAGCAGTTTCCAATTTGTTTTCAGTAGGGGGAAATTAGGATGTTGAGGGACTTCCCACATAGTGGTTTCTATTTTCCTGTGAAGAAGCAGGTGAAGTTGTATGTTGAGATTTAGGATAAATGGTGGCAGAAACTGGTAAGACTTGAAGTAGCTATTGTGAGAAATTTAAAAATTATATAATCTCATAATAATGAGGTCCTATTGAGATATTAGGCAATAACACCAAATTACTGATACTTTTTTCTGGAATTTGCATGTAATTCATTAGATGCAAAACAAGAGATATAGAAATCAAAGGGCTAAGTTGAATTAGAGGGCCTAGGATTCACAGAGAAGTGAATATAGAAGGGTCAAATTGTGGGACTATGAGTAATATTAACCATGTGATCGCCTAAACATTTTTTAATGGTTGAAATCACAGGTGTTGTGGCAGGCATTGGATTTGGGGCCACAAGAATTACTTTCAGCAGCTTTAAGTCGCCTTTCTCTTTAATAGGTTGAAAGTGGAAAAGAGGTGTTATCCTATTTTGCCTATGGTATGCTCAGGGACCTGTCATGTTTAAAACATCTCAGGTATGCCACAGGCTTTTATGTAGGCTTCTGTATGTAAGGCTGATTTATTTATTTATTTATTTATTTAATATTTATTGTTGAGAGTATTACAGATATACCTCCTTTTTCCCATTGTCCCCCTCCACCCAGATTCTGCCCCACTCCAAGGCCTTCAGCACCCTATTGTCTGTATCCATGGGTAATGCATGTATGCATATATAAGTTCTTTGGTTAATCTCTCTCTGCCCTCCACCCCTTTCCCTCTGAGATTCATCAGTCTGTTCCAGGTTTCCATGCTTCTGACTCTATTTTATTCATCAATTTATTTTATTCATTAGATTCCTTGTCCATTAATTTTGATTTTTAGATTTAATTGTTGATATATATGTATTTATTGACATTTTATTGTTCACATTTTTTATCTTTTTTTTTCTTCTTCTTCTTAAAGAAGACCCTTTAATATGTCATGTAATACTGGTTTGGTGGTGATGAACTCCTTTAGCTTTTTCTTGTCTGGGAAGCTTTTATCTGACTTTCAATTCTAAATGATAGCTTTGCTGAGTAGAGCAATCTTGGTTGTAGGTCTTTGCTTTTCATTACTTTGAATATTTCTTGCCACTCCCCTCTGGCCTTCAAAATTTCTATTGAGAAATCAGCTGACAGTCGTATGGGCACTCCCTTATAGGTAACTAACTGCTTTTCTCTTGCCGCTTTTAAGATTCTCTCTTTGTCTTTAACCTTTGGCATGTTATTTGGTGTGGGCCTCTTTGGATTCCTCTTGTTTGGGACTCTCTGTGCTTCCTCAGCTTGTCACTCTATTATTTTCACCAGTTAAGGAAAGTTTTAGGTCATTATTTTCTAAATTGGTTTTAAATTTCCTTTTTTTTATTTTAATTTTTTTGTAATTCTCACCTGAGGAGGTATATGTATATTTGGAGAGAGTGGAAAGGATGGAGGAGAAAGAGAAGGGGGAGAGAAACATCAATGTGAGAGATACACATTAATTGGTTGCCTCCCACATGAGCCCTAACTAGGGGCAGGGATTGAACCCACAATGGATGTACATGCCCTTGACCAGGAATTGAAACTGGGACCCTTTGGTCTGCAGCCTGATGCTCCAACTACTGATCCAAATAGGCCAGGGCAGTTTTCAATTTCTTGCTCCATCTCTGTTCCTTCTAGTACAGTACCCCCATGATGTGAATGTTGGTACGCTTGAAGTTGTCCCAGAAGCTCCTTACACTATCTTCATATTGTTGGATTCTTTTTTTTTTCTTTTTGCTGTTCTGATTGGACTATTTTTGCTTACTCATATTCCCAAATCACTGATTTGATTATCAGCATCCTCTACTCTACTGTTGATTCCCTATAAATTATTCTTCATTTCAATTAGTGTACCTTAATTTCTAATGGGTCCCTTTTTATGTCATTGATGTTCTAGCTAAGATCCTTGAAGTTCTCATTAAGTTCCTGAGCATCTCTATAACCACTATTTTGAACTCTGTATCTGGTAGTTTGCTTGCTTCCATTTCATTTAGTTCTTTTTCTGGACATTTCTTCTCCTCTTTCACTTATGACATGTTTCTTCATCTCCACATTTTGGCTGCTTCCCTGTGTTTGTTTCTATGTATTCGGTGGAGCTTCTATGTCTTCTGGAATTGGTAAAGTGGCCTTGTGTAGTAGGGTCCAGGGGGGCCCAGTTGCTCAGCCTCTCCCATCCTCTAAGCTGGGCACTCTAGGTGCTTCCCTGTGTGGGCTATGTGCATTGTCCTATTGTAGTTGAGCCTTGATTGCTGTTGTCATCACTGGGAGAGATTGACTCCCAGGCCAATTGGCTGTGAGAACCAGCTGTTATTGTAGTGGAAGAGCTGCTGTGCAGGAGACACCCCTATGGAGCAGGACTTGTTTCAGTGGGGCTTTGGTACTCACGGAGTCTGCCCCTTGAGTGTGTTGCTTGTGGATGTGGTAGGATTGTAATCTGGTGTGGGAAGCCGATATAGGGTTAAGCCTCGGACTGACCTGTTGGCAAAGTAACAAACAGGTCTTCTGAGTCTTAAGCAACCCAATCCAAGAGGTGGCCGCTGATTTACACGAGCTGTCATTTAAAAAATAATAATGGGGGAATTTGCCAGAAGCCAGTCCACCCTTGCTGCTTGACACAGTCACTGCAGGGAAGAAACATCTGCACAGCTTATGTTTCAAGGGACCTGGTATATATGGCATATGTTTGCTCCCCCTCTTAGTGCTACATGTTTTAAATAGGACCACCTCCCCGAGAAAGGTTGTTTCCCCAGGTTAGGGATTAACAGGACTAAGAAAGAGAATAAATCAGTAAATCCCCCTAGTGTTACAGAAATACCATGTACTACTTATGAAGAACTTGGACTAAGACTGTTGGCAATAAATTTGGGACTTGTTGGGCCCACATCACCAGGGGTCTTCCCAAAGCACCAAAGCCTATACCCCTGGAGATCCACCGACACAGGGCAGTCCCAGGGAAGGCAAACAGTGAGGCTGGGAGGACATAACCTTTACTGGGTAGGATAATCTCCTTCAGTCACTTCCTTGTAGCCTATCAGTAGAGCAGTGACCTTGGAATAGCCCTTGTAATGGAACACAGAGATTAACCTAGACAAGATTAAAATCAACAGAACTAGATAGAGACAGGATTTTTGGCAAAGGTCAGATAAGAAACAAGGAACTGTAGAACGTTACCCAAAACATACCATGATGTGATTATAAAGGCATGCTTATAGGATCAAATAAGTATAAATACAGATGTAACAGGACAATAAAGATAGAACCTGGCTATGCTGATCAACTGAACGCTGCTTCCGTGTCATTCCTTCTTCACCGACTCTGTCCACACCTTTGAGAACCCCTGTACCTGCTGGGGTTGGACCCCAGCAATCTGGTGTGGTTTGAGGCTGACCACTGGGTACATTGGCTCTGAGGTCCCCCAGGAGGTTCAAAATAAGTTCTGACTGTGCCCTGCCTGGCATCACCCAGTATGAGCTACAAAGTGATCTGCAGATGGCTGCCACTTATGTTGGACTGGAGATGCTCAGGGGAGACCAAGCTGTGAGCCAAGGCAAGCTGCTGATAGTGCAGGGCCTATTGAGATCTACTGGGTACACTCAGTCCAGCTGTTGCTTGTTTGAGAGATTTTAGGAAAGTCTGAAGCGTGAGCCAGGACAGGCCATTCATATGGAAAAGACAGTACAAACAGCTTGGGTAGTGCTGGCTTCTGGCTGAGTGGCGCTCCCCCTGTGGGAATGCACTGACCACCAGGGGCAGCTCCTGCATTGAGCGTTTGCCCCCGGGTGGTCAGTATGCATCATAGCAACCGGTTGTTCTGCTGTTCGGTTGATTTGCATATTAGGGTTTTATTATATAGGATTACTGTGCAAATGAATTCATAATATTGTTACTGTAGGCAGTTATAATGCTTTCGTATTACACAGCTCTGGCTGCTTCAACTTGTGAGGGCAACATTACAAAATAAGCTAGATTCTTTTTTTTTTCTCTTGACACTTTTATTTTGTTGTTTTATATACTATTTCATTAAGTTACATAACAATAATAGTAAGCATCAGTGACATTTTATCTCAAACTTAGACTTTTCAGAATTATCTAGGTGAATGTTTTATAGGAGATTGGTCTTGGCTGCTTACGTCTTTTTTTTTTTCAATCTTTAATTTCTTTATTGATTAAGGTATTACATATGTGACCTCATTCCCCCAAACCCCCTCTCTCCCCACTCATGCCCTCGCCCCCCTGTTGTCTGTGTCCATTGGTTGATTCTTGAGAGTATATGAAATGGAGAAATGAAGAAAGACATGAATAGCCAGGGTAGATGATGTCCAACTAATCAAGTTATACAACTAACACAGATGACTGTCTCAAGGCAAAGAGGCCAGAGAACATATCAAGCTTAGGCATGATTGAAGCAGGAAGTCCACTGTAATGAGGGAAGAGTTATGATCAGGTAAAGACATCAGACAAATGCTGAGCCAAGGAAGCTCTGGCAATTTTTCCACAATTTTTTGTTCATTCCCTCAATCAGTGGCCAGGCAACAACAGCTTTAGAGAAAGGAAGGCCTGGGTGCTTATGAAGTTAGCAAGGTCCTAGACTTATTTTTTGCTTTGGTGCTTTCAGTGATGATCACTTCCTTTTGAAAACCATGATGTGGATATCAAAGACCTCAAACTACTTTCAGGAAACTTGAGATTGTGATATTATTATAAGAGTAGCTATATCTCTTATGTTAATGTGTTCAAGAACAATGGTGGCTTTAGTGTCATATAAAGGCAAAATTAACCCAAACTGCCAACTGTTGTACTGAATTCAAAAATTTAAAAGAAGAATACGAAACCAATTAATCTTTCAAAAGAAATCTTTTCTGAATAGTTGTTAAAATTATTCTTTCTGCCAAAAATGCAAATTATGGATTTTACCTACATTTTGACTGTCATTAATGATTGTTGCTTATAGTTGGAGCTTTGTCAGCACATTATTAATAAATTGAAGTAGAGTTATGAACTACACAGTTTTTTCTACTATATGGGACTTTGTACTGTGGAAAATAATTGACGATTGTATGCAGGAATCAAAGACCCACTTACCTCTAATCTTGCCCATCTCTTTCTCTTTGCATCACTTATCTTATAAAAATGTACCCACAAGCACACAACCATATTACTTCGCAACTAACATGTCATGCAAAACATGCCATGTTCTGGTTATTCAATTCTTATGGTACCTTTTTCCTCTCCATCAATATTTTATTTTGCATTAATTAACATTGAATTTAGTTTTAATACTTATTAATGATTAACACCTTTTAAGAAATATTTTCAGTTTTAATACTTGATTTTTAAATTAGGAGTCTATCTCAAAGAAAACAAAGAATTAACATCCTCAGACTGTTCTTCATAATTGATATGACACTCCCTAGTATTCTACCTGAAATGATAGGATATATTAAAATTTATATATGTGTGAGTTTTAGAAATATTTAGATTAATAAAACATTATTGTCAATGAAAGCTTAACTTACTACAATGCATCTTTTAATCTGAACAAACTCCATTGATAAATTGGAACTCTAACTATTGATCTTTACGCATAAATCTTTTGGAGTGAATTTTTTTTTAATAATGTCATTTTTCTATTCTCCTTACATTTTACTCCTTTCTTTGACATTTTATCTATCAAATATCAAACAAAATTATCTAAGGGAAATTATAACTGCTGTTGATGAAAACCCACCCTCACCAGGTTTTGTAATTTTCTTTTCTGGGCATATCTGGAGTGGTAATTCAGAAGGGTAGAGTGTCAATTATTCTGGCATCATCTTCTGTAATTTGTAAGTAAGCCAGTGGCTAGTGAAATCTATTTTAGCAGAGTACTACAAATACCAAAATCATAAATACTGGCATGGAATTTTCTGCTGCTCAGGATTTCAACCAAATAGGTTTTTGGAGAAAATATCTTGCTCTGTTGTCATTTATTTCCCCTTTATAACTCACCAGTGTAATGAACTTTGTAGAGATATTTTTATTTTGTTTAGTCTTTGGTCAATAATATCAACAATGGATAGGGAAAATTTTTACCCCCTAAAATGTACCAGATCTTATAATTTAACACAGTGTTCTAAGTATTCAATGAAGGTTGATTCACTTAATTCTCATTAAACCCAATGAAGTACATGTGATCGTTATCCCCATTTTACAAACGAAGAAATGGAAGAATAGAGAGGTTAAGTAACTTTCCCAGAATCACAGAACCCTGGCTATGTTGTATGAGATTCTATAAATGGGCAACACATTGGTAGGATTAACTGACATTAGAAAAAGCACCAGGTCATATTTGGACTTTATGATATAAGAGATGCACTTGATATTGATTAATTGGCATTTAATGATATGTAACTTGGACACAGAATCTGGAATTGGTGCTTAAATTATTAACTAATGTATAATATTTATTTGCATTTAATGAAGTATGCACAACTATCCTCAAGACCTTTTCCTTCCCCCTCTCCTCCCTTCAGTCCAACTACTGCTATGAACTGTACCCCCATCCCAACCAGAATAGATAATAGTTTATTTGAACTATGCATGTGGAGAACAAGGCTTTTATACAGTATTCAAGATTGGTTCCCATAAAGAATATAATGAGCTAACCAGCTTCCCAATGATAGGAGACTTTTGAGTAAGGGAAGCAGCATGTACAGCTGTAGCTAATTACAAATTTGGGCTTCGCTTTTGTTAACAGCAGACTAATGTTTGCAAGCGAAGTATTTGTTGTAAATAAATAGCTTTAATAAGTGGGGAAGAAAGACAGGGAGAATACAATGCCAGGGGTAATTATAGCTATGTTTGCAAAAGCCACAAATGCAGTATATAGTTATCTTAATATGAAAAGATAGAAATTATCTCATATTTTTGAGTTCTTTATTAGGAATAATTTTAACATTTAAGTTATTCTAGTATTTAACAGTTGTTTGATTCTGCCATAATTTTCTTGATGTTCTACTTATCTAACACAGGAATACAAAATAATATAGCTTCAATAAATAAATCTTTATTTATGAAGATATTTGGAAACACACTTGATCATATATTTACTAGAGGCCTGGTGCACAAATTTGTGCACTGGTGGGGTCCCTCGGCCTAGCCTGTGCCCTCTTGCAATCCAGGACACCTCGGGGGATATCTGACATCCCCTGAGGGATATAATAGTGTGTGAAGCAGCAGGTGACTGGGTTGGAGCCCGAGCCCAAGCTGGGTGCTGCGCCCTGCTACCCGCCGCAGCTGTCTCTCAGCGCTGCCACGGAGGTGGGAGAGGCTTGTGCCACCGCAGCTGTGCTCGCCAGCAGTGAGCACGGCTTCTGGTGCCCATCAGTCAGCTGAGCTGAGCTCCCACTGTCGGAGTGCACTGATCACCAGGGTTCAGCTTCTGCGTTGAGTGTCTGCCCCCTGGTGGTCAGTGCACATCATAGAGACTGGTCAAACTGTCGACCGGTCGCTTATGGTTTTATATATATAGATAGATAGCTTTCAGTTTACCAACCCAATTAAAGCTAGTATTGCAAGGCTATTGAAAGTTGATATAGCTCATTTGAAGTAAGACTACTGACAAATCATCCCCTCCATTATTTTCCCCTCACAAATAAAGGTACCAACACTTTTTATTCTGCCAACTCTATGCAGCAGTATAGAGTTGCTGCATTACATTAAAGTGATAGGAAAACCCAAAACAACACAATGTCTTTGGATTCACAGAAAATGATTCTATTATCCTCTGAATTAGCCTCTGTCCTGGGAGGCAAACAAAAGTTAATACAGAAGATAATAATACATTGACCGTTACATAATAGTAATCATAACTTAACTGAACTTGACATTCTGACAAAAAAAGGAAAAACAAACAAATCCAAAATCATTGGTTAAAAAGCTTATGATTGTCCATATAAATACCTAAACACAAATGTTCATAATAGCTATATTCAAAATTGCCAAAATTTGGAAGCAACTAAGATGTCTCTCAAGAGGTAAATGGATAACGAAATTTTGGCACATCCTTACAATGGATTATTATTAAACAACTAGAGGCCTGATGCATGGAATTCCTGCAAGAGTGGCCTTCCTTTCCCTGGCTGCCAGCATCAGCTTCCCTCTGGCACCTGGAACCCGGGCTGACTTACTTCCGGCTGCCCGCGGGCACCTGGGACCCAGGCTGGTTTCCCTTCAGCCACCAGTAGGCACCCAAGACCCAGGCTTCCCTTGCAGCCCCGGCTTCATCTGGAAGGACATCTGGTCTAATTACCATATTACGCTTTTAGTGTTACAGATAAAAAGAATTGAGCTAGCTAGCTACAAAAAGATCTAAAGGAGTCTTAAATGCATACTGCTAAGTCAAAGAAACCAATATGAAATGGCAAAACTATAGAGATCAGTGGTTACTGGGGGATCAGGGAAAGATGGGGGGGCAGGGTGAGTAGCTGAACCACAGGAGATTTTTAGCGAAGTGAAACTATTTTGTATCTATATACATAAAAGCCCAGCAACTGAACAGTGGAATGACTAGAACTACCAGTTGGCCAGTCGCTATGACGCGCACTGACTACCAGGGGGCAAACGCTCAATGCAGGAGCTGCCCCCTGGTGGTCAGTGCTCTCCCACAGTGGAGCAGCTGCTCAGAGGGTGGGTCCACAGCTGCTCAGCTGAAAGGAATGATTGGCGCTCCTGCAGTGGGCCAATCCCCACAGGCCACACTCCCCACAAGTCCACAAATCTGTGCACTGGGCCTCTAGTGTTACTGTAATGTTGGATACAAATCATTCTAATTTGCCAAAAACCTACAGAATATTTAACACGAAGAACCCTAATATAAACAATGGATTTTAGATAATAATTGTACATTAAATTTGACTCACCAGTTGTAAGAAATGTACTACACTAATGCAAGATGTTAATAGGAAATCTGTGTGTGTGCAGGAATGGGGAGGGTAAGGTTGTATAAGGGAACTTGGTATTTTTACTCAATTGATCTGTAAACCTGACACTTCTCTAAAAATGGTCTATTAATCTAAAAAAATTATGATTACTATTTTTAAAAAATGAAAAGAGAGTTTATTTAAAATTCAATAACAGGGACTCCAATGTTGCCTAAATAAGGTAAAATTAATTTTTAAAATTAATTCTAGTGAATAGTGTCTAATATTTTCTCATAAGCTCACATTTAAATGTTTTTTCTAAATGACAAAAAAATTAACGTTTAAAACATTGAAATTTAGTATTGACTTCAATCAATACTGTATTGATTCTGTTACTACTCTTCTACTGCCAGAAGCTGTTGTTACTTTTTGTTAAGTTAAAGCTCAGTGGAACAGAACTGAAAAAATTATCCATTTATTATTTTGCCTGTAAGTAGGGAACCTAAAAGATGGGGGCACCTACTGATAAAAGTAACAAGTATATTTTAAATTAGACACCAAAATCGAATAATATTTTAAATGCCTTTAAACTGTAATAATCAAATCTAATAAAAAACATGCAAATTGACCATACCTTTGCTATGCCCCAAGCCATGCCCACCAGCCAATCAGAGCGACTACATGCAAATTAACCCAACCAAGATGGCAGCTGACAGCCACGGAGCTGGAGCAAGCAAAAGGCTTGGTTGCCCCAGCGATGGAGGACGCCAAGCTTCCTGACTGCCCTGGCTGGCTCTGGCTTCTGCGAAGGCAACAAAGTTTCAATTATAGAAGATAAATAAAACCCAGATACCTGCTTTCAGCCAGCCTCCAAACAGGGGGTGTGGCCAGCCTGAAAACAGCCCTCAGCCCCTCACCCAGGCTGGCCAAACCTCCATGGGGTGAGGGTCCCCACTTGGGGGGGGGCTTGACCAGCCTGCAAACAGCCATCAGCCCCTCACCCAGGCTGGCCAGGCACTCCAGTGGAAACCCCCACCCTGAAGGGGGTGTGACCAGCCTGAAAACACCCATCAGCCCCTCACCCAGGCTGGCCAGGCACCCCAGCGGGATCCCCACCCTGATCCGGGACACCCTTCAGGGCAAACCAGCCGGCCCCCACCCATGCACCAGGCCTCTATCCTATATAATAAAAGGGTAATATGCAAATTGACCCTAGCAGCAGAACGACTGGGAATGACTGGTCACTATGACACACACTGACCACCAGGGGGCAGATGCTCAATGCAGGAGCTTTCCCCTGGTGGTCAGTGTGCTCTCATAGGGGGAGCTCTGCTCAGCCACAAGCCAGGCTGATGGCTGCCAGTACAGCGGTGGTGGTGGGAGCCTCTCCCGCCTCCTCAGCAGTGTTAAGGATGTTCGACTGCAGCTTAGGCCTGCTCCCCGCTGTCAAGTGGACATCCCTCGAGGGCTCCCGGTCTGCCAGAGGGATGTCTGACTGCCAGCTTAGGCCCAATCCCCCGGGGAGCGTGCCTAAGCCAGCAGGTGGTCATTCCTCGAGAGGTCCCAGAGTGCTAGAGGGCACAGGCTGGGCTGAGGGACCCTCCAAAGTGCACAAATTTTTGTGCACCGGGCCTCTAGTTACATATAAAAGACTAGATAATGAAGAGTAGAACATTTTATTCTCAGTGAGACACATTAAAATGAATTAAAGGTTTGCCTTAATTTTTATTTATTTTATGTATCTTATAATATATTTTTATTGATTTCAGAGAGGAAGGGAGAGGGGGAGAGAGAAATGGAAACATCAATGATGAGACAGAATCACTGATTGGCTGCCTCTGCCCCACAATGGGAATAGAGCCTACAACCTGGGCATATGCCCTGTTGGGGAATCGAACCATGACTTCTTGGTTCATAGGTTGATGTTCAACCACTGAGCAGGTTTGTCTTATTTTTTAATACTGATATGGCAAAGAAAATTTTAGTTCAAAAATAGCCTTTGAAACAAATAAGGTTGCAATATTAGATTGCGCACATTAGTATATGGACAGGCTCTTCTGGATCTAATTAGTTAACTAAATGAAGACAGATTACCTGGGATGCATGATACCTTTCTTAAAGTTGGAAAGGAAATCTATTGGGCTATAATATACCCATTTGTAGGGCTGCCAGATAAAATTCAGGATGCCCAGTGAGATCTCATTTCAGATAAACATCATACATTTTTTAAAAATATAGATATGCTCCATAAAATATTTGGAGCATATTCATATTAAAATATATTCATTCTTAATTAAAAATTTAACTGGGTTTATTCTCACCTATTCAATCTGGTACATGACACTTTGCCAATCTTGTACATTTATAAGCCTTAAAGAAGGTACAATTTAACCATTTAGTCTCAATCTTACACACTCACTTTTGGAATTTTCAAAAATAAAAATGATAATGGAATACTTACGTAAGCACAAATTTTTTGAATGCTTACTTATATAGTTCTGTGTTAAGCTATGTTGGTAAATAAAGGTTCTGTCTTCATCAAGGATATGCAGGTGGAGCACAGGCAGATGATTATAACAGACGACTAATATTTTTAATTTGATGTAAAATTGCATATAAAGAGGCAACTGTTGCATGTTTTTGATATAGACTTTCAGTAAATATTCAGTAAATGTCCACAGTAAAGGCTATTTAAATAAAACTACCTGTCAGAAGCTAGCAGTGACTATCTTACAAAGAGGAATCAAATAGAAAAGATAAATAGACACTTCTCTGGCAAGAGCAGCACAGGTATCAACGGAGAAATTCACCAGAGGTAATGATTTGGCCAGTTCACTTATGGACTCTCTGTTAGAGGAAATGTACAATAAAATTTTCAGCTTGGATTGAAATGTCAAACTGATGAGGATGAGCAGGATATTTTCAGGATACTATGAGAGTAATCAAACATTGGTAAGTGGCCCTAGCTGGTTTGGCTCAGCAGTTAGTGACAGCCTAATGACTGAAGGATTGTGGGTTTCATTCCTGTCAAGGCCATGTACCTTGGTTGCAGGCTTGATCCCTGGCCCTGGTTGGGGTGCATATGGGAGACAACCAATCCATGTGTCTCTCTCACAGCATCTATGTTTCTCTCTCTGTGTCTCTCCCCTTCCTTTCCACTCTCTCTAAAAATCAATGGAAAAAATATCCTTGGGTGAGGATTAAAAACAACATTTCAAATGCAATGTCTTATATGAACAGACTTGAACTATATTTTTAGGTTAGTAGTCTCAAACTACTTGTTTTGCAAGGGTATTGGGGAGGAGTAATTTCAGTTCCCTGTGGTGGGGGGGTGGGGGGGAATCAAACATCTGTGCTACTATGACCAGAAATGTCTAACAGAAGTTTTACTAACATAAGGCAAACTATTAAAAAGAAAATTAAAAAATAATTCTATGGTTAGATTAATTCATAGTACATTTATATTTGGATTTGAATTCAGGCCAATGTATCTAAAGGAAGATTTAATAAAATTGGAGTTTGCCCCAAAAATTGGGAGTGGTCCAAGAACAGAACATTGTTGTTGCAAACAACAGGATTTTCTTCTTTTTTAAGGCTAATATTCCATTTAACTTTTTTAAAATCTATTAATCTCTTCATAGACATTTAGGCTGTTTCCATGTCTTGGCTTTTGTGAATAATGCTACAATGAACATGGGATTTCAGATACCCCTTCAAGATCTTGATTTCAATTATTTTGAATATATACCTAGAACCGGGATTGCTGGGTCACATAGTAGTACTATTTTTATTTTTATTCTTTTTGAGAAACTTCCATACTATTTTCCATACTGGCTGCACCAATTTGCATTCCCACCAACAGTATATAATGGCTCTCTTTAGTATACATCCTTGCCAATATATATATATATATTTAGAGGCCTGGTGCACAAAAATTCGTGTGCTAGGGGGAGGGGGGGGTCCCTCAGCCCAGCCTGTGCCCTCTCACAGTCTGGGACCCCTCGGGGGATGACCACCTGCTGGCTTAGACCCGCTCCCAGGGGGATTGGGCCTAAGCTGTCATTCAGACATCCCTCTGGCAGCCCAGGAGCCCTCAGGGGATGTCCACTTGACAGCGGGGAGCAGGCCTAAGCTGCAGTCTGACATCCTTAGTGTGCTGAGGAGGCGGAAGAGGCTCCCACCACTACCGCTGTACTGGCAGCCATCAGCCTGGCTTGTGGCTGAGCAGAGCTCCCTTTGTGGGAGCACACTGACCACCAGGGGAAAGCTCCTGCATTGAGCATCTGCCCCCTGGTGGTCAGTGTGTGTCATAGTGACCAGTCATTCCCAGTCTTTCTGCTGTTAGGGTCAATTTGCATATTACCCTTATATTATATAGGATAGAGGCCTGGTGCATGGGTGGGGGCTGGCTGGTTTGCCCTGAAGGGTGTCCCGGATCAGGGTGGGGGTCCTGCTGGGGTGCCTGGCCAGCCTGAGTGAAGGGCTGATGGCTGTTTTCAGGCTGGTCACACCCCCTTCAGGGTGGGGCTCCCCACTGGGGTGCCTGGCCAGCCTGGGTGAGGGGCTGGTGGCTGTTTTCAGGCTGGTCAAGCCCCCCCCCCCAGTGGGGACCCTCACCCCATGGAGGTTTGGCCAGCCTGGGTGAGGGGCTGAGGGCTGTTTTCAGGCTGGCCAAGCCCCCCGGCGACGGAAGCTCCCAGCCTCTCTTTTTCTTTTCTTTTTTTTTATTCTGGGATTTATTTACCTTCTATAATTGAAACTTTGTTGCCTTCAGTGGAGCTCAGAGCCGGCCGCGAAGGTTGGCTTCCTCCATCACTGGGGCAACCAAGCCTCCTGCTTGCTCCAGCTCCGTGGCTGTCAGCCGCCATCTTGGTTGGGTTAATTTGCATATAGTCGCTCTGATTGGCTGGTGGGCATGGCTTAAGGCGTAGCGAATGTACAGTTAATTTGCATGTTTGTCTTTTATTAGATTAGATAGTCATCCTTACAAGTATAAGGTGATATGTCATTGTCATTTTGATTTGAATTTCCCTGAAGTTTAGAGATGTTGAGCATCTTTACAATACCTGTTGGTGCCTGGCAAGTGTGCTTCAGTGGTTGAGTGTTGACCTAGGAACCAGGATGTCACGGTTCGATTCCCGGTCAAGACATGCCCAGATTGTAGGCCCAATCCCCAGAGCAGGGCTTGCAGGCGGCAGCCTATCAATGATTCTCTCTCATTATTATTATTGATGTTTCTCTCTCTCTCTCTCTTTCCCTCTCCCTCTCTGAAATAAATAAAAAAACACACAAATAATCCCTAAGCAAAGAAAAAACAATTATCTGTTGGTAATTTGTATGTCTTTTTTTGAGAAACACCTATTCTGGTCCATAGTCCATTTAATAATATAAATTGGGTTCTTTGTTGTTGATGATGGTGGTTTTTTGTTGTTGTTTGTTTGTTTGTTTTTGTTTTTCCTATTGAGTTATACAACCTTTTTTTACATTTTTTATATTAACCCTTCATTATATGTATGATTTGTAATTATTTTCTCCCATTCCATAGGTTGCCTTTTTATCTTATTGATTATATCCTTTGCTGTGCTAAAGCTTTTTTAGATGGTCATAATCCCATTTGTCTATTTTTGCTTTTGTTGCTGGTGCTTTGGTATTATACCTAAGAAATCATTGCCAAAGCTAATATCAAGAAGCTTTTTCCCTATGTCTTCTTCCAGGAGTTTTAGGGAAACTTACATTGAAGGCTTTACTTTATTTGAGCTGATTTTTGAGTATGGTGTAAAATAAGGGTCCAATTTAAAGTTTTTTTTTGCAAGTGGATATCCAGTTTTCCAACACTTTTTTTTTGAAGGGACTATCCATGCCCCATATATAGTCTTGGTACTAGTGTTGATATTCACTTAACCATATATGTGAAGATTTATTTTTGGGTTCTCTATTCTGCTGCCTTGTTCTATATGTCTGTTTTTATGTCAGTACTACTGTTTTAATTACTGTGTAATATGTTCTAAAATTAGGAAGTGTGGGGCATTTGTTCTTTCTCAAGATTGATTTGGCTATTTGGGGTCCTTTGGGGTCCCATACAAATTTTAGAATTTTTTCTTTCTGTTTCTGTGAAAAAAATAACATTGAGATTTTGATAGAGACTGTATTGAATCTATAGATCACTATGGGTCATGTGGACATTTTAACAATATTAAGGCTTTCAACCATAAACATTAGATGTGTTTACATTTATTTGTATCTTTTTAAATTTCTTTGATGAGTGGTTTGTAGTTTTTAGTATGTAAGTCTTTTACTTCTTTGGTTAAGTTTATTCCTCAGTGTTTTATTTGTTATAATACAATTATTGTAAGTGAAATTATTTTCTTCATTTTCTTCTCAGGTTTATTTTTGTTAGTATATAAATGCAACTGATTTTTGTATGTTGATTTTATATACTGAATTCACTTATTAGTTCTAACAAGTTTTTCTGGTAGAATCTTTAGGGTTACCTACAGAGATAATTTTAATTCTTCCTTTGGATTTGGGCACATTTACATCTTTTTATTGCTCAATGTTTCTGGCTAGGACTTCTAGTACTATGTTGAAAAGAAGCGGCAAGAAGACACATCCTTATTTTGTTCCTGATTTTTGAGGAAAGCATTTCAGCTTTTCACTGGTGAGTATGATGTTACTTATCATATCTATATCCTTTATTATGTTGAGGTAATTTCCTTCTAGTTTGTTGGGTGCTTTTATCATGAATATTTATTTTTTCCATTGCTTTTTCTGCATCTATTGAGATGATCATATGATTTTTATATTCCATTCCATTCATGCGATGTATTGTGTTGCTTGATTTTTATATGTTGAACTACCTTGCACCAAAGGGATACATCTTACTTAATCACAGTGTATGATCTTTAAATATGAGGTTCAATTTGGTTTCTAATGGTTTGTTGGAATTTTGCATCTATATTCATCAGAAATAGTGTTCTCTAGTTTTCTTTTTTTGTAGTGGTTCTTATCTGGCTTTGGTATTGGGGTTCATTAAATGAGTTTGGAAGTGTTCCCTCCTCTTAAAATTTTTGGAAGAATTTGAGAAAAACTGGTGTTAATTCTTTCTTTAAAAGTTTGGTAGAACTCACTTGTGAAGGCTTCTGGTCCTGGAATTTTCTTTTGTGGGAGATTTTGTTTACTGATTCAATCTCTTTACTAGTTATAGGTCTGTTCAAATTTCCCATTTCTTTACAATTTAGTCTTGGTAGTTTATGTGTTTCTTGAAATTTACTCATTTCTTCTATGTTGTGCAATTTTTTAAGTCCCCACCCAGGATATGTTTTCATTGATTTTAGAGAAAGGAAGGGAAAGAGAGAAAAAAACCAACAACACTAATATGAGAGAAATATTGACTGATTGCCTCCTAGGGATCGAACTCACAGCCTTCTGGTGTATGGGATGGTGTTCCAACCCAACTGAGCCACTTGGCCAGGTCTATGTTGTGCAATTTGTTCCAATTGTTCATGAAGGTTTTTATATATTTATTTGATTTCTGTGACAGTGATTGTAATATATCATATTTAATTTCAAATTTTAGAGTCTCCCCTCCCTTTTCTTAAGTTAAAATTTTGTCAATTTTGTTAATCTTAAAAAACAAACAACCTTCTAATTTGTTATTTTGCTATTGTTTTTCTACTCTCATTTAATTTATTTCTTAACACTAATCATGCTGAAAGAATACATTGATTATTATTTAACACTTATAAAATCAAGAAAAGCTATTGTAATCATGAATGTTTATCAAATCCTAGAAACCCAACATAAAAGATAGAAGTGTAGTGACTTATTTGGAAATAGAGAAGGAAAGAAGAATGGTTTTATCTGTAACCCATAACACAGTCATCAAATTTGCCCACCCAAATAGCATTAACAGCCATTTTTCTTTGTTCCTTCCTCTCTAGATAGCCTATGAAACTTAAATATTAATTTTCTGTCATCTCTCACATCAAGGGAATCTCATATGGTCTGCTTCTAGCTGATGAAATTTATGTGGAGACTGCCTGATAAGACTGAGGGAGTATACAGAGGTCTATATTTAAAAATTACCAAGCTTAAGGCTATGCCTAGATGATCCATGGGACTGTTTTACATGGAGAATGACTTGACCAAAAGCATTAGGACTGCGGGTTGGCTATATTTTTGAAAGAAGAATTTTTAAAGAAATTCAAGGCCTGGAAAGCTTCAACCCTGATTGTTCAGCCCCTAATACAAGTGCTCTTTCTCCAAGTTACACAGACTGGGGTAAGAGCTGCTGTAGTATTGCTGGTCGAAGAAAGGATATCCCAGCCCCTTTGCCCAAGGCAGTACCTTAATGAAAAAAGATTTTTTGCAAAGAGGAGACATGCAAGCTTCCAGTATATCTGATCAGGAAACTTATTTCATTGTAGAGCAGGAAGTCTCACTAATCCTATCAGTTCTTATATTTGTTGATTTTGATATATATCAAATACTGCTGTGTGTTTAGTATAATTCTCCCTTTTTCCAAATAGGATTTTTTATTGTAGTTACTTGTTTCTCAACCATTGTACATTGCGGGTGCTGTAAACAGGTGAGCTATCTTTTAAACATGCAATCTGGATCCCGTGACTAGATGAACTTTGGGGCTGTCTCTTCTGACTAGTGGGTGAGAGTATTCTGTGTAATGGGGAAAAGGATATACCTGAATTTTGAGTTGACAGGATGTAAACAGTTGATTGACCTCCTTTGATGTCAGCATTGGGTAGACATGTTCTAGTTTTGGGTGAAGTGAATCTATTGTAAGTGTAGCTTCTGTGAAAACGTACTTGAGGTAAAAGGACAGAATTAATTGGCAGGATCCTTTTTACCCTTTGCCTCTTCTGTCTTCTTTCTTCCTATAATTAAGATATGATATCTGGATATGTAGCAGTTCTGCTGTGAATTTTCGATAATTAGCTCAATAACAGCATCATGGGCTCCTGACACCTTTATTGAGCCATTGAACCAACTCTAGTCTCTCTATCTCTGGAGTATTGGTTAAGAATTTTGTTACATGCAGATATGTGTTCCTCATTAAAACATCCAAAATGGGAAGTTTTATTAGCTCAAATTCTTTAGAAGCTCACAGCATGAATATAGAAAGTATTCTTGGATTCCTAAGACCTGTGTTAATATTCACTTAATGTTTAATTGGGACAATCATTGAATAGTGATTGAGCCTACCTCTGTCTCCTTCATTCTTCTTTGTTTTCTTCCTTATTTGTGCATTTCTTTCTTAACCAATATAAGTATTTATTCACTTAATGATCACCTATCATCTATTATATTAAAACTAGAAGCTGGTGCATGGATTCATGCACATTGAAAGAAAATTAATTAGAAGAAATATTTTAATGTTACTATTTGCCCTTTCTTTATAATAGAAGTGTCAACCAAATTCACAATCGACAATGACAGATGGAAACACATGCATGCAATTGGCGCCAGTGAGAGCTTTATATATAGATACACTTAATTAGACCTGCTTTCTGATTTAGCTAAACTTTTTCAAGCCCAGTGAAGCACCCCAACTTCTCTTTCAGATAATTGTCAGCAACACAGCAGTAAATATCAACCCAAAGCAGATTATTATTGTAGATTAATCAGGGAGAACAAAGGGTAAAATATTTGTCTGCAGAAGTGTTTGACTATATTCTGCTCAGTGAGAAAACCTGAAGTCATTTTCAAGGTCCACCATTTCTTACTTCTTTTTAGTCAGGTCAAGTTTCTAAGCTTTCTGAATCTCTGTTTTCCGGCTAATGAAAAAAAAAAAAAAGGATTCCACCGAGTCTCCTATCTACCTACTCCAGGACTTCTGTGAGGATCAAATGAGATGAGGCACAGGAAAATGCTTCACAGACATTTGGTTAAAGTGTAAAATGTTTCCACCTGTGTTCCTGGACTAAAGAAACTGCAAGGAGGCTAGTCACTAGGGAGAGGAAGCTGGGCGTTGCTACATGATGTCATTCCTCAGAGCCCACAGCGACTGTTTCCGAGCTGGGCTGGACTGTGGGCCACATTTTGCACCATGAGGTCTTGGCAGCATTGGCTGCGATTTGGTGGGATGTCGCTCTGGGGTGGTGGTGGGGCCTGTGTCCCACTTGGGGGAAGCCAAGTGTTGGTTTGTTGGTGCCAGGTCCATGGTGCTGGCCAGTGCACATCATGGCAGCTCCTGTGCTGAGCGTCTGCCCTCTGATGGTCAGTGCATGTCATAGAGACCATTTGGATGGCCAGACACTTAGCATATTAGCCTTTTATATATATAGATGGTACTTTGTAAAGGCATTTTGCTATGCATATTATTTATATCTAGCTCAGTTTTGTTGTGAATATATACATTGATAAAATAATGTATTCAGTTACTTAGAACTTACTTTTGTGTTGCAACTTTAGTCATTATTTTTGTTGTTGGAGTTTCAAGGTTACTCTCTATATAGTAGCTTTTTGAAATGTATGCCTAGAAATTTATAAGTGAATTATAATCTGAAAATATGACATATTCCAACTTTAATACTTATTGAATGCTATTTGTGTGCTACATATTATGATAGCAATATTTTTGCACATACTTTTCATTTAATATATGTAATAATCTGAAGGTTTCTCATCTCTTTTATGTATATTAAGAAAGTAAAATTCAGGAAAACTATGACTAACTCAAGATTGTATTTAGTGTTATTGTTAGAGTGTCAATCACTGCAAAAACAAAAAATGATGTTGTCCCTGCTCCATGGTCTCATAGTTTAAAGGGGAAGTTCATAGACAACATGAGAGATGTAATAGAATCCCAGAGGATTAGTCTATTTGGGGGACACTCAGGAAAAGCTTTTCAAGAAGATGATGATAAGGTAGCTAAGTTTTTTTTTTAATATATATTTTATTGATTTTTTTTTTTTACAGAGAGGAAGGGAGAGGGATAGAGAGTTAGAAACATCGATGAGAGAGAAGCATCGATCAGCTGCCTCCTGCACACCCCCTACTGGGGATGTGCCCGCAACCAAGGTACATGCCCTTGACTGGAATCTAACCTGGGACCCTTCAGTCACCAGGCCGACACTCTCTATCCTGTGAGCCAAACCAGCTAGGGCAAGGTAGCTAAGTTTTAAAGATTATGTTACAGTTTTACCAGGTAGAGGAAGAAAGAACACTCTCTACAGAAAGAGGCCCATTCACATGCATATCAGTAAATTGTTAGCAGTTCTATGTAATTGGAGCACTAGGTCCATGGAGCCAGAATAGTGGCAGAGTGGTGACAGACTACTACAAACTAAGTGGAAGGGCATTTTGAAATCCATTCAGAAAGGTTTCTATTTTACTGTGCAAAAATGCGGAAGTATTGAACTTTTAAAAATGAGGATGGAAAAGGAACATCATGAAACTTGCATTTTAGAAAAATTAGTCTGGTAATGGAACAAATATTGAACAGGGTATGGAAGAAATTTAAAGACTAGATAAGCTATTGCATTAGCAGAGAAAGACATTTCAGAGGTACAGTCAATAGGACTTGTGATTGAATATGTGAGGAAAATGAGAAATAAGATGACCCAAAAGAAAAACACATTTAGAATAGTGTTGGTAGAAAATGGAACACTAAATACTATTACACAGGTAGAAATAGGTTCTAGATTGTGGATATAGTTAATTCATTCTTGGATATAACTTTAATGGCTCATAATGCAATTTGAATATATTTCTTAAAAATTCAGAAAACTACAAATGTGGATGATGGTTGTTCATACAGAAGTATAAAACATTTCACATGTTAGTTATAGGTTTCTATAGTACATCTCATGCAAGGACTATCAAGGCTTTTATGGATTAACTAGAGACCCAGTGCACAGAATTCGTGCACTGGGGGGAGGTGTCCCTCAGCCTAGCCTGCACCCACTCCAATCTGGGACCCCTCGGGGGACATCTCTCTCATAATCCAGGACTGCTGGCTCCTAACCGCTCGCCTGCCTGCCTGCCTGACTGCCCCTAACCATTTCTGCCTGCCAGCCTGATTACTCCCCTGCTGGCCTGATTGACACCTAACTGCTCCCCTACATGGGGGCAGCCATGTTGTAATGACATGGGGGTGGCCACCTTGTGGCGGCCATCTTATGATGATGTGGGGAGGCCATCTTGTGATAACATGCGGGTGACCATCTTGTGACAACGTGGGGGTGGCCATCTTGTGAGGCTAGGGAGTGAGTTATTATATAGGATTCCTATAATCCAATCATGATATGCTTTGAAAATTATGAGGAATCATACATGATCAAATGGAATAAGTGTTTATAACTGTAGATATTTGACTAGCTCTTGTTCTCACACTCACAAAATTCTTATTATATTTTATGATTTCTATCAGTTTAGATGTTCAATCATATATTTTTCTATTACACTAGTTTTACTAAAAAAAAATAAAAATTAAAAATAAAAACTTGCCCTGAACACTATTAGGATTTTATTTTGTAAATTAATATATTAAATTAATCTATGCTTACTTTTGTATTTCAGCTCTAATCATAACTTATATTTGTAATTTGATCTTTGGAGGGAATATATATATATATAATCTAATAAAAGACAAAAAGGGTAATTAACTGTACCTCCGATACGCTTCCCATTGGCTAATCAGGGCGGTATGCAAATTAACTGTCAAGAAAGATGGTGGTTAATTTGCATACGTAGGCACAATGATGGGAGGTGAGAACTGGGCCGCCTTTGTGATTGGAGAAGCTGGGCGCCTTTGCCGGCCCTGGGCCAGTAATCGGAGAAGGGGCAGGGAAGAGGTGGATGTCCACCTTTTTCCTGTCCCACTGGGCTTCTCAGATCACTGATCACCAGTGATCTGAGAACACCCAGAGGTGGGGCCAGAGGCCAGGCTGCATCCCTGCCTGGGGATGCGATCCGGTCCCTGGGTTGAGGCAGCCAGGCCCCAGAAGGAGACCCAGGGGCTGGGGCTGTGTCACTGCCAGGGCACGTGATCCGTTGCCTGGGCAGTGGCGCATCCCCGACCCCAGAAGGAGACCCAGGGGCCTCCCAAGAGGAGAGTCTCCATGGTCAGAGGGCGAGGTGTTGGGACAGGAATAAAGACGGAGGTGACTCAGATGCCTGGCCAGCGGCGTTAGACCAGCAAGCAGGGCCTTTCATCAGGGACTCAGGCGGGGGGTGGGGTGAGGGAAGCGACTGGGAAATAGAGAACCACAACTCCCAGGAGGCTTAGCAGCCGGGGCCTGTGTGCCTGGCGGTGAAATCAGATGGGGTGTGTCGTTTTGCACTTTAAGAGGCTTGCAAGGTTGGAAGTTCTGCTGGGAGCCAGGGAGAAATGGAGCTGGAGCAGAGAGAGGGGTCCATGGCAGCTGTGGGCTTTGAGGAGTTCTCAGTACCTCCCGGCTTGGAGCTGGCGCTGCCTCCGCTGTTCGGTGGTCACATCCTGGAGAGCGAGTTTAAGACTGAGGTGGAGTTCGTGTCTGGGGGTCTGGGCAGCTCCAGCCTCCAGGAGCGAGACGAAGAGGAGGAGGCAGCCCAAGGCTGGTGGCCTCGGTGCCAACAGGAACTCAATCGCAGGAAGTACTAGGCGCTGGGTCGGCACTGCAGGGAGATTGAGCAGGTGAACGAGCGGGTCCTGAACAGGCTCCATCAGATATAGAGGATAACACGGAGACTCCAGCAGGAGCGGAGGTTCCTCATGAAGGTGCTGGACTCCTACGGCGATGACTACCGGGCCAGCCAGTTCACCATCTTACTGGAGGACGAGGGCAGATGCCCCTACCCCAGGCAACACTGAGAACAAGCCTCCGGAGAAAGAGGGGCTGTCCCCACCCAGGAGGACCCCAGCACCTGCAGAAGCCAGCAGCCCGGCCCCTGGTGAGGGGCCCAGTGGTTGGAAGAGGCGGCGAGCGCCACGGGAAGGGTGCTGGGCGGGAGTCCTGCTGACTCCGGAGCTGGCCCCCTTGCAGATAAAGGTGGAGGAAGACTTTGGCTTCAAAGCGGTCGAGGCTCTGGACTCAAGTTGGGTTTCTCGGGGGCCAGACAAGCTGCTGCCCTACCCCACCCGAGCCAGCTCCTCCTTTGACTGACCCCCCAAAAAATGGACCCCATGCTCTCCTCGGCAAAAAAAAAGCTTATAGAGGCATGCTTATAGGATCAAATAGTATATAGATGTAACAGGACAATAAAAAGACAACCTGGCTATGATGATCACCTGAACGCTGCCTCTGTGTCATTCCTTCTTCGCCAACTCCGTCCACACCTTTGGGAACCTCTGGACCTGCTGGGGCTGGACCCCAACATTCCTCTTCTTATAAGGACTTCAGTGAGATGGGCTAAGGGTCACACTGGAACTGCCTCAATTTAATGTAATCCCCTCTTTAAAGATCTTATCTCCATATACAGGTACATTCTGAGGTTCTGGGGATTAGGATTTTAACATACATTTTGTTGATTACCCAAATCAGCCCTTAACAACCAACATGTTTCAGAAAGTAGATTCCTACAGGGTTATTTACCAAACATTCAGAAGTATTTTTAAAAGAGCTAAGCCCCTCGCCCACCTCGCGGGCCCCTCCTGGCGAAGAGCAAAGGCCTGGGTTCCGGGAGCCGGAGGAAAACTGGTGCCAGCAGCCAGGGGAAGGGGCCCCTTGTGAGAGGGCACAGTCCGGGCTGAGGGACCCACCCGAGTGCACAAATTTTTGTGCACCGGGCCTCTAGTATATATATAAGGCCAGTGGCCGTAACGTAATGCTGTAACACTGTATCGACCAAACGGCCAGTCACCAGGAGGTGCATAGAGCACCTCTCAGTCCCTTCCCCCGGCCCGCGAGCCACTTGCAGCAGCAGGGTGGGACTCGTGGCTCATGCGACACAGTGGGGCTCGCGGCTCACGTGGGGGGGCGGGGCTTGTGGCTCTCGTGGCTTCGCGTGATTCACATGGTGTGCTGGGGGGCTCACACAGGGCTCACAGCTCACATAGTGCGGAGGGGCTCGTGTGGCAAGGTGGGGCTCATGGCTTGCATGGCACAAAGGGGCTCATGGCTTATGCAGCAAGGCAGGACTTGCGTCTTGTGGAGCACGGAGGGGCTTGTGGCTTGCTCAGTGTGGTGGCTCATGGTAGCGAGCTACTCACGCATGGCAAGTCTGAGTCTCGTGTGATTTCACACACTGGGCCTCTAGTATATATGTAGAACCCCTCTTTTGTACATGAGTTTTGACCCCATTGAAAAATAAGACATGCTTAAGGTGTAAAAAAGAAACGATTATTTAATTACACAAAGGCAAATTTAGAGAGTGCAACATTCTCTCAAAATTGGCTTGCCAACACTTCTCAGTGGAAACCCAGTCTTCTAAGGGTAAAGTGTCTGTCTATAGAAGGGAAACTTAGCCAGGTGGCTGTGTGACCATTGGTCTTGTGGTGGAAAATGACGGGGAAAGCCCAAATTTTTGCATGTTCTGAGCCTCTGTTAGATTAACTGTATCTACTAGAGAACCATGGACTAATTGCTATATGCCAGTTGAAGAGATTAGTCATACTTCTTATGGAAATAAAATGAGCAGGATTATTTTAGGAAATTACTTCTCATAGAATTAAATAGGGGAGAGGCAAGAGCATTCCCTGTTAGTGGTTATCCTGAGGTACTTATTATGTTAAAAATCTTGGCATATGTAGGTGGGCAGAAGCGCAGGAACCTGTGCATCAGTAGTATATCCTGAGGAAAAATTATAGATATCTTACTCCGGACTTAATGAATCAGACTTTCAAGTGATATCCAGAGGATCTATAGTTTTAAATGTTCCTCATAAACTTTTGTTTGCGATAACTGTCAATTTCATATATCAATTTCCAGTCATTTAAGAAGAGTGAAAATCTTTGCATCTCAATATCATTGCAATCATTTGTTCTGCCTATAATTATCATCATCACTAATATTCTAAAATTCACCTTCTGCCTGTTGATAACAAGTATTGGGGTTTTCTCTCTTAGACTTTTCCTAAAAGTGGATAGATAAAGCCTATATCCAAAGAATACTTCAAAACTGAATGTTCCTAATAGGACTTCAAGTAGAAATGGAGTTATTTTAGCAGAAATAAAAATAGTATGACAATTCAGCATTCCTAAAATTTGAGTTGCTTGACCAGTTTTCCATACTATCTCAGCAATAAATTAGTCAAGTTTAATCTTGTGAATCAATTGTTGAGTAAGAATTTAAGCTAAGCCCTGGCTGGTTTGCTCGATGGTTAGAGTGTTGGTCATTGGACCACAGAGTCGCAGTTTGATTCCTAGTCAAGGACACGCCCCAGTTGCAAGTTGATTCTTGGTCAGGTCCAGGCATGTGCGGGAAGCAATCAGTCAATGTGTCTCTCTCACATTGATGTCTCATCTCTCTCTCTCTCTCTCTGTCTCTCTCTCTCTCTCTCTCTTTCCCTCTTTCTCTCCTCTCCCTCTCCCTCTCTCTCCCTCCCTCCCTCCCTCCCTCCTCTCTTCCTTCCACTCTTTCTTTAAAGATCAATGGAAATAATATCCTCAGGTGAAGATCTGAAAAATAAGCATTTAAGCTAAAAACAATTTCACATGAATTTTCCTACTTGTTGTCCTAAACTATATTTTAAGGTAAGTAACATATGTTGTAATGAATGATTGATAATTGTTGATGCATTTTTTACCTAACATTATGTTTAATGTTTGAACTTAATGTTTGAGATCATGACTATATAATTAAACTAAGTAATTAAAAAATAATTACTAAGAATGTTGTTGGATCTATTGGTTATGCTTATATGCATGCATACAAGTCCTTTGGTTGATCTCTTACCCCCACCACCTCCCATCCTCCCCTGCCTTCTCTCTGAGGTTTGAATGTCTGTTCGATTCTTCTATGTCTCTGGATCTATTTTGTTCATCAGTTTATGTTGTTCATTATATTCCAAAATTGAGTGAGATCATGTGATATTTATCTTTCTCTGACTGGCTTATTTTGCTTAGCATGATGCTCTCCAGGTCCATGCATGCTGTTGCAAATGGTAAGACTTATTTCTTTTTTATAGCAGTGTAGTATTCTATTATGTAGATGTACCACTGTTTTTTAATCCACTCATGTGTTGATGGGCACTTAGGCTGTTTCCAAATCTTAGTTATAATAAATTGTGCTGCTATGAACATAGGGGTACATATATCCTTTCTGATTGGTGTTTCTGATTTCTTGGGATATATTCCTAGAAATGGGATCACTGGGTCAAATGGCAGTTCCAATTTTTAGTTTTTTGAGGAAACTCCATCCTGTTCTCCACAGTGGCTGCACCAGTCTGCATTCCCACCAACAGTGTACGAGGGTTCCTTTTTTTCCTTATTCTCGCCAGCACTTGTCGTTTGTTGATTTGTGGATGATAGCCATTCTGACAGGTGTGAGATGGTACCTAATTGTTGTTTTGATTTGCATCTCTAGGATGATTAGTGACTTTGAGCATGTTTTCATATGTCTCTTGGCCTTCTGTATGTTCACTTTAGAAAAGTGTTTGTTTAGGTGCTTTGCCCATTTTTTGATTGGATTGTTTATCTTGAGTTTGTTAAGTTGTATGAGTTCCCTATAAATTTTGGAGATTATGCCCTTATCAGATATAACATTGTCAAATATGTTCTCCCATGCAGTGGGCTTTCTTGTTGTTTTGTTGATGGTTTCTTTTGCTGTGCAGAAGCTTTTTATTTTGATGTAGTCCCATTTGTTTATTTTCTTCTTAGTTTCCATTGTCCTAGGAGATGTATCGGTAAACATATTGCTACGACATATGTCTGATATTTTGCTGCCTATGGATTCTTCTAAGTTTTTTATGGTTTCCCATCTTATGTTTAAGTCCTTTGTCCATTTTGAGTTTATTTTTGTGTACGGTGTAAGTTGGTGGTCTAGTTTCATTTTTTTTGCATGTATCTGTCCAATTTTCCCAACATCATTTATTAAAAGACTGTCTTGTCTCCATAGTATGCTCTTGCCTCCTTTGTCCCAGATAGTAGGGAGGTGAGGGCATGTGTTGGGGGTAGGAGCAGCCTAGGAGAGGTCAATGGGTGAAAAAGGAGAATATGTAATACTTTCAACAATTAAGAATTTAAATTAAAAAAATAAGAATATTGTTGGAAATGTCATTAGATTCACATACCATTCTTTAATTTCTTTTTGTTTCATATAATGATATAAATTGACAGGAAAATCAGTGTTTTCTTGAAAATACATAGTTTCTGCTATATTTTTCCTGTCCACACTATGTCATAAAATATCTATATTATGGAAGGTACATAGTTTTACTTACAAAAAAATGCAAATATAAGAAATTAAGTTAGGTCTTTCCTGACTTAAAAAGAGGAAAAAAATAACCTAAAACTTATCAGTCTGAATGTGCTTGGGAAAAATATGCAGTCAAGTAATTAGAGTTGGATTTGAATAGTTGCTCTGCTTAAATTCAGGGTAAGTGTTTTTTAAAATGTATTCTAGATCAAATTATTTGTTAAAAATCTAATTTTTCCTTAGTAAGCAAATTTTAATGCAAATAATATTTTGAATACTAATAAATTCAACTACAATAGATAGTAAAAATTTACTAATACCAGCTTTGCCTCACATTTGCAGTAAGCCCATAAACAAAATGACCTGTACATCTGAAAAAAGATAATATATTATCTTTCCTAAAGCTAGTAGGTTATCGTAGAAGGTGCTGATGTGAGTGAAAGGGAGAGGAGAGGGAAACCAAGAACAAACCTTAAGAAATTAAAGCATAAGAAGAATTTAATATATAATTTTTATTGAAGTAAAGATATAAAACTTTTAAAAATTTGTCTTTAGTGTTGGAAGTATTATAGATGTTTCCTCTTTCCCCCCAGGGACCCCTTGTAGCCCACACCCCTGCTCCTGCCCCAGGCTCTCACCACCCTATTGTCTGTGTCCATGGGTTATGCATATATGCATACAAGTTCTTTGGTTAATCTCTTACTACCCACCCACCCCCGCCTTCCCTCTGAGATTCAACAGTCTGTTCCATGCATCTATGTCTCTGGATCTATTTTGTTCATCCTTTTATGTTGCTACTAGAGGCCCGATGCATGAATTCATGCATGGTGGAATGGACCACAGAAGGTTGGCCGGCAGGCCCCAATCTAGTTGTGTGGATGTGCTGAGGTAGTGGCAAGCAAAGACCACAGACAGAGCGCCCCCAAACAGCCTAAACACCAGCTATGCTCTGATGCTCTACTTCGCTGCCTGTACTCGGACCACCTCACTGTCCCTGCGGAGTTGCTGACAGACAGACAGACACACATATTCTCAGGGCTCCGCCCCCAAGAATGAGAGGTAGTTGGCTTTAGCTAGTGGTGGCACACCGCCTTAGGAGCACTAGCCAATCAGCAGTTGGGAGCCTGGGAAGGCACAGGCCAAGCTAGAAGTGGCTGATAGGGGCAGAGGGCAAGCTGTGCAGCGGAGCGGTGGGAGAGGTAAGATGGTGGTGGTGCTTACTTTATGTCTTTGCAGTTAGGCTGCTGCCTTGCCCCTTCTGCCCCCTCTGAGCTGCTACTCTGTCTCGATCAGCGTCGGGGTCACTCTCCTCCTACAGGCTTCCTGGACCCAGATTCTCCAGTGCCTGGAGCCTTAGCCCGGGGGAGGGACCTGCCAGGGGAGGGACTGCCGGAGTTTGGCTGTGGGAGTGCACTCACAACCAGGGGGCAGCTCCTGCATTGAGCATCAGCCCCCTGGTGGTCAGTGAGCATTATAGCAACTGGTCAACTGGTAGTTCCAGTCATTCGGACGTTCGGTTATAATAGCCATGTAGGCTTTTATATATATATACTAGGGGCCCAGTGCACAAAATTCGTGCGCAAGGGGGTGGGTCCCTCAGCCTGACCTGCACCCTCTCCAATCTGGGAGTCCACAGGGGATGTCCTACAGATGGCTTAGGCCTACATCCCGTGGTTCTCTGCTCTCTGTGGACCTGCCTGCTTGACACCACCGCAGGCCCTGGTGTCTGCTCTCTATGGGGGCCTGCTTGCCCTTCACTGCCAGGGCTAGGGGCAAGCAGGGCCCTGCTGTCTGCTCTCTGGCTTGGCACTGCAGGGGCAAGCAGGGCCCTGGTGTCTTCTCTCTGTGGGGTCACTGCAGGGGACTGCTTGCTCCTCTCTGCCGTGGCCAGTGGCAAGCAGGGCCCTGCTATCTGCTTGCTCACTGCGGGGCACTGCTTGCCCCTTGCTGCCAGGGGCAAGCAGGGCCCAGCTGTCTGCTCGCTCGCTGCAGGGAACGTTCCCGCCCCATCCCTGGCTGCTTGCACACGTGCCGGCTTGGAGCACCTGGGTCCCGGGGATGTTCCCACCCTGCCCCTGGCTGCTCGGTGCCTGCGCGCATAGGCCCGGGATGGCCAGGGGTCATTCAGGGACCCCAGCCACTCCAGGCCTATGTGCGGGCCTTCAGGCTCAGAGTGGCCTGGGTCCCAGGGACACCCGTTCCCGGGACCCAGGTCACTTGGTGCCAGCGCATGTGCAAGTGGCCACCCTGCCCCCGGACGCTCGGTGCCTGTGTATGCAAATTAACCTGCCAGCTTTGTTGGGTTAATTAGCATACCCACTCCTGATTGGCTGGTGGGCGTTGTGGAGGGATGGTCAATTTGCATCTTTCTCTTTTATTAGTGTAGATAGATTTAGATTCTACATATGAGTGAGATCATGCGATACTTATCTTTCTCTGATTCGCTTATTTTGCTTAGGATAATACTCTCCATGTCCCTCCATTCTGTCTCTAAGGGTAAGCGATCCTTCCTTTTTACTGTTGCAGGGTATTCCATATGTAAATGAACCACAACTTTTTTACCCACTCATCCACTGATGGGCACTTGTGCTGTTATCTTAGCTCAGTGGTCAGCAAACTGCGGCCCCTTGAGTGTGGCTCTTCCACAAAATACCATGTGCGGGCGCACACGTACAGTGCAATTGAAACTTCGTGGCCACACTCAAGGGGCCAAAGAGCCGCATGTGGCTCACGAGCCGCAGTTTGCTGACCACTGTCTTAGTTATTGTAAGTTGTGTTACAAAGAGGTGCATACATTTTTTCTGATTGGTATTTCAGGTTTCTTAGGATATGTTCCTAGAAGTGGGATCACTAGGTCAAATGGCAGTTCCATATTTACTTTTTTGAGGAAACTCCATATTGTTTTCCATTGTGGTTGCACCAGCCTGCATTCCCACCTGCAGTGCACTAGGATTCCTTTTCTCCACATCCTCGGCAGCACTTGTAGTTTGTTGATTTGTTGATGGTAGCCATTCTGGCAGGTGAGGTGATGTCTCATTTTCATTTTAATTTGCATTTCTCTGATGATTACTGACATACAGATAGCCAAGAGACATAGGAAAATATGCCCAAAGATATATCTTTTTAACAGCCAACAAACTCAGAAGTTAGGTGTCATTTTAAATTCCTTTTTGTTTGTTCAAAGGGTTGAGATTCAGTATAATTGCATTTTGGTCATTTTTCTTGGTTTTTGAATGCCAGTAAGATTTTTAAGGAAGGGTACATCATAGAATTATGGCAATATGACTTGTCTTGATGAACTTCGTTATACCCTCTCTAAATGCAGCTTCATTTTGGCATTAATTATATGCTAGTACAATGATTGATTTAAAGCATCTGGGGCAAAGTCTTGGGTTTTAAACTGGCTACTTTCAAGCATGGTGAATGGTTTGATCTCTACCTAAAGCTGCCTTTTTCTAGGATTAGAACATATTTTAAACTTAAATGGGAAGTGAGCCATTAGTAAGTGCTCCTATATTTAACAAATAAATTAGGAAGCCTTCCATCCTGATTTATGCCACCTGCCTCATCTTACAAAATGAGTTAACTATAGCCAATGAGATTGCATTCTAGGAATTCAGTTCTGATATAGCTGCTCATAATTCATATGAATTAGCTCTTCCTAATAGGTCAATAGGATATATTCAGTAGGAATTCATAAACCAGTCAAATTCATAGACTATGAACAGTCAATTGTCTTCTTTATTCACAAATTCAAGAGTGAGGAGGGATTCCACAAATGGAAGGACCATTTTCTTTTTGTGGCCATTGAGCCTGTGACATAGAAGGTACACTTAGCTAGTGGGCCAGTGAATCCTTGTTGTCTTGATTGAGTTTCTCCAAGGTCAATTCCTAGAGAAAGAAATTAAAAGATGCGCAATGATTCATTTATTCTCCAATTTTCTGGGTAGAGTTTTGGGTGAGGATGTGTTTCCAGGGGAAAAGAAAATAAGGCAGGTGGCTAGGTCTGTTCTCACTGTGAAAATGATAGCTGAGCTTCTGGGCAAATTCACTAATGAAATTTGCAAGAGAGATATCCTTATCTATGCAATGCTTTGAGCAGAATGTCCAGGTTTGGAATTGCTTGCGGTAAAACAAACCAGCAATCTATGGACTTAGAGACATGGATCTCAGTTCATATAATTCTCTGGGGTATAAAATGGCAACATTTCATGACTTACATGCTCTCTGCTGTTTGAGGGAAACTGAAGTCCCTCTCAGAGAACTTTTCTATTGTTCTGGGCTGGGGAGTGCATTTCTATGCCACAAGTAGGGATGTGGAACCACACAGGGTGTCCCAGACCTCTCCTGACATCACCCAGGCCTCTTGAATGCTTATATTCTTTACATTATTAGTAAATCCTGATAATGGGCAAGTCCTCTCATCTATGGGAGGCTGATTTGACAAGCTGATTTTGTGTGTTAGTGTAATTGTTAAGAGCAAAATGATTAGGAGCCACTCCTAGAGCATAATTTTTATTGGAATTTTCGCTGATGGAACACTAGGTCTGTTCCTAGCAATAGGGCTTACTTGCATCCAGTAAGGGAACACAAGATTCACAACTAATAATAGTCGCTATTTCTAGACCTACTATTAGAACATAGAAACAGCCTCACATAATTTATATCCCCCTGCTGATTAAAATTCATTGAGAAGTACATCATGGTTGCAGGATGTATGGCCCTTCAAATTTAACATTTTTCGTTTTTGATTTTGGGTGTTGCAGTACTCCTGAGGAGGTCATAAAATAGTTCAGACTCTATTACAGGGAGGAAGCCCCCTCCCCCCGCCCCCAGACAAATAATACCAATTTTTATTTTTAAAAATCTACCACATTTTCTTTTCTTTTTGTTCTTGCTCTCAAATCGGACAACTGTGAAGAGAGCAATTCTTTGAGTGAGATGGTCTGAGATCTGACAGCTCCCTGGCACACAAGGTGAGGCAGGTGTCACTAGTACAGGCACCGTGCCTGGAGCGGGATTCATTTATAATGTTTGCCAATCCTTGATTTAAGTCGATCCACACACCACAAGGTCAGCTGGAATTAGATAAGACTGTTTCTAAAAAATGTGGTGATGCTACCTTCAAAGATAATCTATAAACCGTTAAGCAATTTTTATTCTGATTTTCAAAGGCATAGACCTCTCAAAGATTTGGGAGGAAAGTAAAATAACAACTCTGGAAGTTTCCAAATAATTTATACAAAAGGATTTGAAACAACAAAAGACGGTCTTTTCTGTTTTCAGATACCAGGTATTTATACAGCAAATCAAAAGAAACATTTTGGGAAAGGAATAGTGCATTTTATTGAAAAGGCATTTCTCTCAGCCTTAAGAGTCTGCTCAGATGAGGCCAGTGTTAAAAATTCCTTAAAAGCAGAGTCCTCCTGATGGTAGTCTCATCTTCTTAATTCATTTAAAGCAAACCTCTTGATACTGTAGCAAGTAACAGGATGAGTAACTTTATAAATAGATCCTGAAATTGTCTATAGCAGGATGAATATGTACTATAAGTGGTTCCCTCAGAAATTTACATCCTTGGAAAATACTGAGGCATTTAACTGGAGATCTTTAATATATTTTTTTTTTGGTAGTTGTTCTGAGAAAAGTAAACACTGTGTTCATAATTGAATATTCTTTTCTAAACATTTATTTTAATAGTTTTCTAACTACTTAGGAATTCTATTTAATATTAGAATAAGACAGATTTGGTTTAAATCACAGTTTGACTCTTTGACTTAGAGGAAATGACTTTATCTTTCTAAGACTAATTGTTCTCTTCTGAAAATAAAAGCAGTGAAATACTGCTTCATAGGTTTGTTTTGGGATTATATGAGATAAATTAATGAAAATAATATATCAAGTACCTTAGCACATGGCAAAAACTCAGGTAACATTCACAATTATTATTACCATGAATAATAGGGTTGTAATCCTAATATCCCAATGCTAATAATCCATTGATCATTTCAGTTATCAGTACCATACAACATGAGTGTTTATAGATATAGTAATGTATAGTCTATAGAACAAAACAACCTATAATAGAAATTTTTTTCCTGCTCTGGAATAAAGGCTTATATAGGTACAAACCATATACCTAAAGGGATTTGTTAAGTAGAGAATTTATTTCTAAAATCAATTTATTTATTTTCCATTGCATATATTTTTTCTGTACCAATTGTCACTTCTATATTGAGCATGCATAAATAGCAAAACATGGAAATAATTTGTTGAGGATAAAAAAGCCTCAAAACATAGAGACCATTTTTATTATACACACATAGTATGTAATGTATATATACAATGTATAAAAATTATGAAAGTCTAGAATTAGTTCTTGTATACCCTCATAAGGAATTAATATGCACATCCTCAGTGTGTTAGGGAATGGTGCTATGGTTGTTCAACTTGTATTCTATTCAGTATCCATTTGTAACCTGCTCTCAATTTGAATACATCCTGCCTACATTAGTACCTTTTATTCTGATTCCAAAGAGTTAGTTTTGGTTGCCATCCAAAAAAAAAAAAAAGGCTACAAAAAGTTAGGCTCTGACTCTAACCTACAAGTCCTGTCACTTGGCAATTGTTTTCTTTCAGTGGTGGAAATGTTTTGGGGTCAGAAAGCTTCAATATAATATCACAGTAATCATGATTATGGTTTTAAAAAGTCATGTTTATTAAGGGATTATTTATTTTTAGAGTCTTAGCTAAAATTAAGTTTTGCCTTTATGACCTACTTCTTAAGGGATCAACAGTCTTGGTTTGCCCACTATTAAGGAGGTTCCTGTGATGTAGGACTTTCAGTTTTAAAACTGTAAAAATTTGGGGCAAACAGGGATGATTTCATCAGTCCAGAATTATTGTGACACTGTTTGTGTAACATTAAACACACTTTTGGATATATCAGATGCATATAAATGTTATGCAGTATGTGATAAGCACTTTTCTGCTCTATCAAATAAAAACTTGAAATAATTCTATGAAGTGAGTGTTAGCATATTTTATAAGTAAGAAAACTAAAGGTTTGAGAGGTTAAATGTCTGGGATCTATCTATATATCTATCTACTAGAGGCCCAGTGCATGAAATTCGTGCACGGGAGTGGTCCCTAGGCCTGGATGGCGATCGAAGCACAAGCGTCTAGCATGGAAAGGCAGGTCCCAGCTGACCTCTGGGCCTTGGGCAGCACCTGGGCCCCCATGCACCCCAGCCCTCCACCTGAGTCACAGTGCCCGAGTACCCATGCAGAGATGCGATATGTGTGGCCGGACGCCATGGGCCAGGGTGCAGCGTGGTCCTCTGGGCTGCCCAGCGGCACCACATGGAAGCTGGGCAGGCAGTGTGATCTCTCCCTGCTGGCCTCGCAGACTGGCTCCTGCGTGAACCCACAGGAAGCCCAACCCCAGAAGAGGCCGTCCGGGTGTGGGTGGGCTCCTTATGGGCACCCAGCACCTGAGCGTGGGGGCTTCCCTGGTGTGTGAGCCCTGGCATCCCGGGGGAGGGTAGAAGGGGGTGTGAGAGCAAGCTCCTCATTCTCACCCCTCATTCTCACTGCACCTCTGTCCCTATCACTCCTGCCCCCAGGTAGCCAGCAAGAAGTCACAGTGCATTGCCCACACCCGCCATGTTCCGCACCGCCCCCTAGTGGTCAGTGCATGTCATAGCGAGCGGTTGAGCTCCGGGTTTCCAGATCAAACTCCTAGTTGAACAACCGAGGGGCAATTTGCATATAGGCTTTTAATATATAGGATTATATTACCACCATCATTATAACATATACACTATATCATATGCAATATCCATCTATATAACCATGCTTTTACTATATTATTAACGTTTTCTTATGCCATCAGAAATATTTAGAATTTGGGGTGTGTTTTTTTTTTTCTTTTTTGAATGGCTAGTAAAATTTGGCAGACTGCCTGCCATGGAAGCCATTCCTCTCCACTCATAAGGACAATTTGCTTACGATTTTGGTCCCCATGTTTTCCAGGAATTACTGGCCACAGAAAACCCTCTACCCCAATATTGAGTAATTCTTCCTTTATAAAATATGTCTCCAAACCACTTGATCGTCCCAATGTAACCAACCAAAGACCAACTGATGTACTTGAAGGCCAATTAACAAGTCTCCCCCACTTCCAACAATAAAAACCTCTCCTTAATAGAATGCTTTCCAGAGGCTCAGTTTTCCTCTTTTTACTCTATGAAATGTATTCTCCTTTCTAACACCTTTGGACCCTTGCTAAAATGAAAGTGATGACTGAAAGCTATCCTTACTACAAGTTTATGAATAAAGTATCTTTGCCAATTTTGTCTTGAACTTATTTTTGTCTTTAAGAAGTAAAACAAAAGTGCAATGGTGTTACCTTTTCCACAGTTCCTAGCATCTACACATTACCCTGTTTTCTGACCTGGACCAATGAATTACATTAAAACAAGCAAACAATTATTTTCTATTTTCTCTACCAAGGTTCTTCCTCGTCTCTGACTAGTGTTATACTTCAGCTGATCATTCTTCACTCTTCATACATTCTCTATGTCCTATTTGGTTATTTTGGGAGAACAAGTCTCCTAGTGGCCATAGAGATGGTGTGGAGGAAGTGATGGAAGAGCACCATGGCTGTCTCAGTACTGCTGTCCACACCAGGGAGGAAGGGTAGTGCGGTTTTCAGGTTGTTGCAGACTCCAGAGAGCAAATATAATTATCTGTGCACGACTGGTAACTTCACGTAATCTGCATGTACCTCTGAACAAACCATATTAGTAACAGACTAGCTATGTACTTCCTAGTATAAAAACAAAGTGGAATGAAACAAAAGAAAACAAAAAGCAAAACTTGATATGCAGCAAAAGGTAGGAAGATATGCCCTTCTTCTTTCCCTAGAGTCTGCTACTGACATATTTTGAAGTTGGACTACTGCCTTTTCATAAAGTTATGGTTTTAGATTTTTAAAGACTCTTTTTGCCTAAGTATCTCGGTTAACAGAAAATCGTAATATAGAGATGTTAAGCTATTTATATAGGGTTATAGAATTAGTAAATAGTATCCTCGGAACCATATTGTCTTCACCTAGTTTCCTCAGAAGAAAAGCCAGAGAGAGAGAGACTTATGTGATGGTAGCTTATTTCCCAAGGAGGAGGAGTGAGGATTGGGCAGCAAAAAATAGAAGAGTGGGAAAACAAGCAACTCATTGTTACCCAGTTGGCCACTGCTACAGATGACTGATTCTTAAGTCTAACTGTCTACTTAAGGCTTTTATTCCTTGATGGTCAAATGTGGCCCCAAGAATTTAACTTCCTTCTGATGCATATCACAAATGCCAAATATTTTCCTACTGATTTCTTGTGCCAGTGAGTCAGAGAGATTCTGGAGAACAATGTACAAAGTAGGAGGCTCAGGCAGAGGTGTAACAAATTTGATTTACCTGTCAGAGCTGGTTAAAACCTGTGCAAAACTAGTGACTAGAAACCACAGTTGAGAGTAAGAGGTAAGGCTCAGAAGATTTTAAGTAGTGTACAAAAGTATCTTATCGTCATCATTGAATATAGGTATAAGCATCTATATATATAAAAGCCAAACGACTGGAATGGTGGAACGACTGGAAAGACTGGTCGCTATGACATGCACTGCAGCAGCCAACTGGCCCAATGGGGGCCCCAATCAGCACCCCCAACTGCCTGCTGCCCCTCTCCCCCAGCCGGCCTGACCCCATCAGGGTGCTGGCTGGCCGGACCCCACCCATGCACAAATTTGTGCACCGGGTCTCTAGTATATGAATAATCTACTTCTCAATCAAAGCATATTTCTAGTATATCATGCTGCATCTACTGATTTCCTTAAAATCATTTTCATTTCTCATGTGACAATTCAGCTCTTTTTTATTGTGAAATTTGCAGTAGAAATTGCAATAGTTTTAATGAAAGTCCTTAGCTCATGAAATCATAGAATATTTGGGCATTTTCATTGTATGTTTTTCCAAGATTTCAAAATTTATATAAAATATGCCTAGACAAAAATTTAAATATCCAGTGAAATACTTTGTTTATTGATTTAACTTGCACTGCATTTATTTTGCCAATCATCCCAACATTTAACATTTCTTTGTTTCTCACTGACTTCTGCATATGCTTTTCTTTTGTACAAGAGAGAAAATGTTAAATTAGTACAGTCCTGTTCGGAGTCAGAAACTGAAGACCTTTATCTGTGCCAATTACAAATGTTGTATCTATCTGGAGATTCAAGTCAGACAAAGAAAATTCTCTTATCAAATTCTATATGCAAAGGTAACCAAAGCATTATGTGCTATTAGAAATGCAGGTGCTTGACACTCTTTAATGGAACACAGTGGTATTCCCACAATGTCCTGACAAGCTGAAGTGTGCCTCCTGAATAGACTGTGAAAGTTTAATTGGATAGGAGACTACTCCATGAGGGACCACTAGCACTCTAATAGCTAGCTGCAGACCCCTCCTGAGGTTGAATAATTACAATCAAGGAGCTATCGCCGTTTCCATGACTGCACTTATACGTCTGTAGAAAGGCCCACTTTCCCCTACATGACAGTTCACTTTGTATTAATTATAGATTACATGCTTCAACCCTCTATCATTATGCTAGCATATTCTCATAAAGAATGGTACATTAACCATGAAATACTGTGTTCATTGCATGTATGACTGTTCAACTGCCTGCACTGGGTGTGTGTATGTAGAAGAAAGGGAAACAGAGGTCACTTTATAAATGTCAAAGGCACCAGATGTTCACATAACAAATCAAAAGGCAGCAAAGGAGAGGCCGCACACTCTCAAACTAAAATGGAGCTATCGTATACTTTACGCTCTATTTCGATTTTCCAGCACATATTAGCTCAGAATGCAGCAGGCTTGAAATACAGTTATATGTAATTGAATTATTCCAATTCACTAGAAGTTGAGAATGATCTGTAAAGCTACTCCTAATGGTCATTCTTCAAGCCTCTCTTTCTAAACATCGACCATAAATCTTGGTCTGGGGAAGGGAATTCTCAGGCGATTGTCTACTGTGTGCCCATCACTGATGTAGAGGCAAACCTACATAATGCATTATGAACAGACCTCTCTAAACTAGAAATTATTTTACTCACTGTGCAGTGAAAGGAAACACATCTAAGTTAAACTCTGCAGAGAGTGGGGACGACTGGATTTATTTTCTAGACCATGGCATGGCAACATCTATACCCATTTGACGACATTTCTCCAAGGATAAAAAGACTAAGGGAAGTAGGGCTATACTGACAGACTTTTCCTTCAGCTAGTAAAATAAGCTCTCTGCATGATAAAATTATGTCACAATTTCTAAAAATGGAACTCAATTGGATTTTAATACAAACAGGCCACAGGTACTTCCAATGCATCTTAGCTATCTCAGTGAGAGAAAAAAAGTATTAACATTTCCTCAAGCTTTTCAAAAAAGTTTACCGTAACACTGCTTCCTTTAATAACATGGTGAGGGTTAGGCAGGTTGCTAGGTATTTTCTATCAAATTTTCTATATCTGTCTTTATTTTTCATATTTCTGAATATCTATTTCCTAGATAGGTATCAGAATCAGATATTGTAGCTTTTGAGCAAAGTATAGTTTGGTGGGTTAACTATTACAATTTATAATAAGATTTTAAAAAAAATATTTTTTTATTGATTTCAGAGAGGCAGGGAGAGGGAAAGAGAGATAGAAACATCAATGATGAGAGAAAATCATTGATTGGCTGCCTCCTGCACACCCCCTACTGGGGATAGAGCCCGCAACCCAGGCATATGCTCTGACCTGGAACCGAACCAGCAACCTCTTGGTTCATAAGTCAATGCTCAACCATTGAGCCATACCGGTCCGCCAATAAGATATTTTTTATAGCCAAAAATTGCTTTAACTTTTTACTATGAAAATTTTCAAAAGAAGAGAGGACACTTTAATGTTGATTTTTTTCATTTATCAATTTTACCAGTTTTAAAATAATACATTGATTTATTAATATTTGAAAGTATCATTATAATTTGATAGATTTTTATATATAAATAACGTAGTTAAATCCATTGTAGCTTTGTCTTTCATGAATTTATTGGGGTGACATTACTTAATAAAATTATGTAGGTTTCAAGTGTACAGTCCCATAATACATTATATATACTCTAACTCTGGCTTGTGGGAGCTCCTCAAATTATATCAAAAGATTCTAAAAAGTCTTTCATAGCTTCTGGTTTAAAACAGAGTCCCACCTTAGTTGGTTTGACTCATTGGATAGAGCATCAGCCTTCAGACCAAAAGGTCTGGGGTTCGATCCTGGTCAAGAGCACATATCTTGGTTGTGGGCTCCTCCCGGGCCTGGTCGGGGCTCCTGCAGGAGGCAACCAATCGATGTTTCTCTCACATAGATGTTTCTCTCTGTCTTTCCCTCTCTCTTCCATACTCCCTAAAAATCAATGGAAAAATATCCTTGGGTGAGGATTAACAACAACAAAAAATACGTAAATAAAATAAAAATAAAAACTGAATCCAAGTACGTATTATAGATTCTTGCCACGGAGCTGGGTGTGTCAACCTTTTCCTTCAAGAAGCGGTGGCTCCTTTTAGTGGAGAATGGTATTTAGAAACCACAACTCTGGCAATAGAGATGATCTTTGCTGCTGGATTTATGATTTCTTGACCTTTTGAGTGGACAACAATAAGAAGTCTATATTTTTTAAAGGGGAATGTATCATGAGTTAGATATTTTCAATTTCAAACTTACATTTACAGAGCTTTGGCTTAATTTCTTTGCTTTTTTCAATTGTGTTTTTCCCCCCCGTATTTGAAAATCTGTTTCTAATGGCATTAATATCATTTGTTATCACAATGCAATGTTATTACCAGTACTAATGATATAATTACTGAAAAAAATACAAGGAATTCAAACTTTTTTGAACTTTAAATATCTCACCATCTTACTAGAATTTCCTCTATGTGATTTGTCTAACAACTCTGTACACTATTAAGTTCATTTGCTTCATTTTTGTTTAATGTTAATGTATTTTATGCATAAACCTATGTATTTGTGCATATTTATTTCATACTAGAGGCCCGGTGCACAAAAATTTGTGCACTCAGGGGGGAAGACACTATAAGTTAAAATTATAAAGAAGTCTCATTTTATATACCTAGCTCCCTACACCTGTACCTATTTGTTCCCATCTTCATAGGTAACCTTTAAAAAAATGTTTTTTATATGTCTACACTTTCTTAAGTAAATGGTAGCTTACTTTAACTCACTGAACACATTTTCCTCCAACGTGGTGTTTTTCACTTACATATCCTAAAGGATCTACATAACAATTACTAGAGATGGTTCTTATTTCTTTTTTACAACTTCAAAAACAAAACAAAACACCTCTATCGCTTGCTTAGATGTTTCCTAGTATACTCAATTAGTCCCTTATTGATGAACTTTGGATTGCTTTCACTCTTTTTCTATAACAACTAGATATTCTAGCATATTTTAGTCATCAGTTTCTTGACTCAAAGTTCATGCAATTGTTTGTAAAGGCAGTGTTTTAATGAGGTCATCTCTAGCGGGGTTTATCTAGATCAGTGGTTCTCAACCTTCCTAATGCCGAGACCCTTTAATACAGTTCCTCATGTGGTGGTGACCCCCAACCATAAAATTATTTTCGTTGCTACTTCATAACTGTAATTTTGCTACTGTAAACAATATGTAATTATATATGTGTTTTCTGATGGTCTTAGGCGACCCCTGTGAAAGGGTCGTTCGACCCCCAAAGGGGTCGAGACCCACAGGTTGAGAACTGCTGATCTAGATGATGTATTTCATCATGGATTAATGACTGGCAAAGTTCAGCAAAGAATGTTTCTGAAATCTTTATTTTTGCATTTACATATTCAGTATATCTGGTGGGTGAATAATATAGAAATAAAAGCTTCAGGATTTGTTGGACATTCCTTCTTTATCATGGTCAGATTTGCGAAGATGAAATGCTAAAAGAGCTTTTCCCCATGTTTCATTTTCCTAAAGCAGAGGGAAATAAATGTTAGGGAAGAAAACTATTTTGTCTTGATCCCAACATTGTTTCTATTTATGAAAGAATGGAAGGATATTGTAAAACTCAATGCATTCCTCCTTTCTTTTTTTTTGATATTTTTAATTATTTGTTTTCTTTATTGATTAAGGTATTACATATGTGTCAAAACCCCCTTTGCCCCCCCAATCCTGCCCTCACCCCCTGTTGTCTGCGTCCATTGGTTATGCTTATATGCATGCATACAAGTCCTTTGGTTGATCTCTCCCCTTCCCCCCACCCTCCCCTGCTTTCCCTCTGAGGTTTGACTGTCTGATCGATGCTTCTCTGTCTCTGGATCTGTTTTTGTTCATCAGTTATTGTTGTTCATTATATTCCACAAATGAGTGAGATCATGTGATATAAGTTTAGGTAATGTGTTTCCTGCAACGATGGATAATGAACAAAACACTAGAGAAGTTCTTCCTTCTTGAGATAAAGTTTTGCACTAATGGGTTTGCACACTGATGCTCTGATAGCCAAATTCAGCCTAGCAACATACACTGAGTGGCCAGGTTATTATGACCACCCATCAGTACTTCGTTGGGCCACCTTTTGCCTTCAATACTGCGGCGATTCTTCTTGGCATTGACTCCATGAGATGTTGAAAGGTGATGCAAGGAATCTGACACCATGCCTGATGAATAGCACTGTCCAGTTCTTTGAGATTTGATGGTTGTGGAACCAGCTGCCTGATGGCTCTTTTAACTTCATCCCACAAATGCTCAATTGGATTGAGATCTGGTGATTGTGGGGGCCACATAAGCAAGGGAAAGTCTCCCTCATGTTCTTGAAACCACTCCTGCACAATATGAGCACCGTGGCAAGGCACACTGTCTTGTTGGAAGAAGCCATCTCCATTGGGATACGCCACCAACATCATAGGATGAACTTGATCAGCAAGGATACTTAGGTATGTTGTGGTATTCAGATGTTGTTCCACATGAATTAAAGGGCCCAAATCATGCCAGGAAAACATGCCCCAAACCATAACACTGCCCCCACAAGCTTGAAGGGTGGTACTCATGCATGTGGGGTGCATGCTTTCATGCTGTTTCCACCAAATTCCCACTCTGCCATCTGCATGATGCAACTGGAAACGTGATTCATCGGACCACATGACTTTTTTCCAATGCTCGACTGTCCAATCCTTGTGTTCCTGTGTGGATTGGAGACGTTTTATCTTGGTACCTGCAGGCAGCAAAGGTGTTCGAACAGGCCTTCGGCTTCCATATCCCATACGATGCAGTGTATGGCTAATTTGCCTACAAACGTCAGGTGGTCATACTAATCTGGCCACTCAGTGTAGTTTGTGTTGTCAAAGCCCTTTGTCTTTTGTTAGAGGTGTTTGCTTCATCTGGTCACAGCCCTTGACCTTCCTTCTTGCTTGTATTGCTTCTGCTTCACTTACTTATTATAAGTGTGTGACCTGAAAAAGCACTTGATTTCATAAAGTATGCCTGAATGAATTAGCCCCCCCTCCCACACCCCCAGGAAGTGTATATGTATGGGATTATAACTTTAGGTTTTATTTTTTCAAAACTTAATCTAATGTATTATATAGGACTTGGTGGTGGGACTTAAGGTATAATTGACATAGTTCTTCATAGAATTAGATCCTAAGGATGATTATCGTTAAGCATGATGTATGCACAGTTAGAAAAATCCTCTAATTATTTGGTCATTAGAATAAATTAGGAATTTACTTATTAGTCAAGTGTTATTTGTGAAATTTATTTTTATAATAATGGCTGAAGTATAATAATTTTGTGCCAGCCACCAATCTAAGGGCTTTGCCTATAAAATTATGCAATTCTTTCTACCTTATGAGGGACTGTTATATTTATTCTTTTATAGATGAGGATAGAATGTGGAGATCTTAATGAACTAAGTTGACAAAATACATGTTAATAGAATTTGAACTCAGACATACCAGATCCAGAGTGCATGCTGCTTCATTTATTTCAGTCTCGAGTTGGAACAATTCTGGTCAGTTTTCTAAACATGCCAGTTTTCCTCTTGTTATGGCTCTGCTTGTGAAACATTGCTATAGCAACTATGAGATGTGTGATAGGAGAAACCTCACAGATCTGACCCTGTTAACTCTTCCTTATGTTCATAATGTTAACATTTAAAAAATATTTCCATTTAGAACACATAAATGTTAACAAGACCAGAGAATAAGATTTAGTTGCTGCACTTTTAGGAATGTTGTTATTTTATGAAAGCTTCTTGCAAGAAGCAGACTTTTTGATGGCTCTGCTCAGAATGCTTTCTCAGCTCTCTAATCCATGGTACCCACCTTTACTTCCCAGCATGAGCCTTCTTTCTGGGAAGGCCTCGCTACCTATTGATTTCCCTTGAACTCACCTTCCTCACTATATCTTCATGCCATCCACCAAACACTGCTTCAACCTGGAGTATTCTTTTTTCCTCATTTATGTGCTTATCAATATCTAAAACCATTTTTAATTTTTTATTGAGGTAAAATTGGTATAAACATTATTTTAATTTCAAGTATACAACATAATAATTCGACCTTTGTATATACTACAAAGTATCCACCACACTGTTCAGTTACTATTAAAACCATTTTTTTTGAAATTCAGAAAAAGTCTAAAATTTATTCTTCTCAAGCCTACATTATTTTTTCCTTCAAAATATTAGGATATATATATTTTTTTAAATTTAATTATTTTCTATCTTCTAATGTATTTCTTGTATTTTTATTTCACTACTCTATATATAAATATCTCATTTTCCCAAGTAGATTGTTGGCACCTTCAAATAATTAGCTATATTTTATGCTTATTTTTCTTTTCCCCTTAGCCTATGGCTAGTGTAGTTACTATAATTATTAAAACATTAATTTTAATTGAAAGAAATGTTGTTTCTCTGTGGATTGAATTAATTTTTTTCCATGTCATATGTGGGGCAGATATAAAATTATGGCCACAAATGGGTGAAGATTTACTTTTCTGAAGGTGTATGTGTGCACATGGAATTATGTGGTAAATATGTGTTCTAAATGTGTTCTATATTTATATATGCTACATATGATACCTATTATACATATATAACCTCTTTATATAAACAGACACACAGACACACACTCCTTCAGAAAGGGTATATATACATATATTTACCATCACTGTATTTTCTCTCTCTCTCTCTCTCTCTCTCTCTCTCTCTCTCTCTCTCTCTCTCTCTTTCTCTTTTTCTCTTCAATAGCCAGGACTTTGTTCTGGTATAATCCCTTATTCTGCTGTACTACATTGAGAGAGAGAGAGAGAGAAAGAGAGAGAGAGATTTTATAACCCCTTGTGTTGGCTATTTGAAAGAACAGTCTCTTTCCACTCACAGCTGCACTGCTAATTAAATTGAATGGGTTCAATTTTAGCTGAACATTAATGGTATAATTGCATTGCTGTAAGTAATTAAAACCTTATCCTACTTATCCTGACAGATGGTTTGGTTGGAAGTTTCAACTGCAAAGGATAAAATTTCTATAAGTGGGTTCTAGAGAATTGATTCATTTACTCATATTTTGATTGCCTGGGAAATAATTCTATAGATTTTATCCCACTGAATTCTGCTCTAGGAGGTAGTAGATTAAAACTCCTCAACCAATAAAGCCCCATGGATAATAATTTCTTTGCATAAATTTATCTTACCTATTTTGATGGCTTCACTTATTATAATGTCTCAATTATTAACTTAGCATCACACTAAACTTGAATTTTAGAACTTAGTCTAAAGGAAATGTTCTTAGTTAAAGGAACGGGCATTTTCTTTCACATGATAAACACCCCTCTGATCAGCTTGTTTTCCCAACTTGTTTGTAAACGTGTTAAATGGATTACAGAAACATCAGGCCTGCATTGTATTCATGAAATGTTCCAGCCTCTGTGGAATTTATTCGGCACTGCCCGTGGAAGCCAATTTGCAGCATGTTATTAAAGATGTTGTTCTAGTTTATCATACGGTTATTTTACAAACATCTTAGATTATTTTTGAATAGGAGATTTATCATCAATGAGAACAAATACCTATAATGAAGTATATGAAACCTCAGAATTTCTTTATTCAGTTTGTTGTTAGGGACTCATGAGTAATAGGGCCAATGGCAACTTCTCTCCCTTTCCCTCCCCCTTTCCTCTCCCTCCTTTCCCCTCTCCTGGCTCTCCATATTTTTCTCCCCACCTCCCTTCTTTCCTTCTTCCTTTATTGATTGACTTAATGTACTGCATCAATAAATGCTGAGAAACAAATCACATCTTCCCCTAGAGCAGTGGTTCTCAACCTTCCTAATGCCGCGACCCTTTAATACAGTTCCTCATGTTTTGGTGACCCCCAACCATAAAATTATTTTCGTTGCTACTTCATAACTGTAATTTTGCTACTTTTATGAATCGTAATGTAAATATCTGATATGCAGGATGTATTTTCATTGTTACAAATTGAACATAATTAAAGCATAGTGATTAACCACAAAAACAATATGTAATTATATATGTGTTTTCCGATGGTCTTAGGCGACCCCTGTGAAAGGGTCATTCGACCCCCAAAGGGGTCACGACCCACAGGTTGGCGACCCACAGGTTGAGAACCGCTGCCCTGGAGTTTTCCAGATATGTCATATAATTTGAAGTGTGTGAGGGAAGGTCTGAAAAGCAAAGAAGCCCATAGCGGAGATGTGGTCACATTAAATAAGCATAAAGACTACAGAATTCTCTTCAAGGACATTTCACAGTTTTATCCAGTGAAATCACCTCCATATCTGGATCCAGGTTATTAAAACTTTGGTGAATTTTTTCTTCTTGTTCTTGTTTATATATCTTTTAAGATCTGTTAGAATAAAATTTGAATATCATTGCTGATTTTTAGTCATTATCAGAAACATCAAACTCAAAATGGCCTATCAAAGAATGAAATTATTTTTAAAATGTTTCTATCTTAGCAATTTACTGTAACTGAGTCTTTTATAATTAGCTACCTAAATTTCTGTAGACAAAGATCCAGAGACAGAGAGGCATTGATTGGACTGTCGGGCCTTAGAGGGAAGGTAGGGGAAGGTGGGGGTAAGGGAGAGAGATCAACCAAAGGACTTATATGCAAGCATATAGGCCTAACCAATGGACACGGACAACAGGGGGGTGGGGGCATGAGCGGGGGGATAGGGGGTAATGTGGGGATAAGGACACATATGTAATATCTTAAACAATAAAAAAATATATTTATTAAAAAAATTTGCAACGTTTTATACAATTTGTCTAGAGTTATAGGGATTGATGGAACTTTTAGGGCTTATTTCATATGATTGTCACAAGAGCTTTGGGAAAACGAGTGCATTTTTACCAAAGTATTTCAAAAATCAATTTTAGAATACCTATAGTAGTGCTAAGAATATCTAACTTAATCTCCTTGGATTGGGCATCAAATAACTAAATTTAAGTTTTCTTTTACTGACAGAAAACAATCTCATGTAACTAGATGATAACACTTTCTGCAGGAGAGATTTGAGTTACGGGATATCATTCACATCTAATATTCAGTTGAGGGCACAAAAACGTGTTAATTATCAGTGCTATAGTAAAGCATCTCAGGTAAGTCCAAGAATGGTAATCCAAGCATACTTTTATCATAAAATTATACTGGCATCTGAAAGATCTCCAATCATCTACTATTATTGCAATTATACATGAACTGTTAAAATAGTCTTTCTGACGGGCACAAATAATATGCATGTGTGTGTGTTCTTTTTCTGGAAATACCAATTTCTTGACTGCCTATCATGCCTTGTAGTTTTCTTCTCATGAGCAGGTTTACTGTTTTAACTATATATGTTTACTTAAATGTTAGGCCTCAAAAGTTTTACTCCCAAATAGGAAGGTCAAAACTATTAGCATGTTAGTATTTGTTCACTGTTGCAAGTAATTGTGCTACACTTATTCTTAAGGTAAAAGAGAAAGTTTCCCTTGACTCCTTTATCCTTGAGTTGAATTGGATTTATAACAGTGGGTATTCTACTTTTCTCCAAACATGATTTGTAACAAATGTAAGAGTCAGTTTAATGAAATACTATTTACAATCTCATGATTACTTACTATCCATCATAAAAATAAGTCTTTTTTGAGTACCTATTATGTGAGAACCACTGGTATTTTACTGAGTAAAGTGAAGGTCAAGGCTTGGACTATTGCTTTTAGAAGAATTGTATACTTCATTTGAAACCACTTGATCAAAATTATATCCCCACATGAATTTCACATATTCATAAATGACTACTGGGTAATTTGCGCTTTAAAAATGTGTCATTTGTACCCATAGGATTTGATGGATTGTAAGAAGGCAGTGTTATCTCATTATTGTCAAATTCACTGGTCCATTTAACTAATATTTACTTAACATCTACTGCATAACAAGAATGTATCCAGATGCCAAGAATAAAATGGAACAAGACAGGCAAGGTCACTGCCATAATAAAACTTATCTTCTGGTGGAAAAGATAGGAGCCAAATGGAAGCAAACAAAGGCTTAAGATAGAAAAGAATGAGGTTGACCCCAGATGATTTGGCTCAGTGGATAGAGCATCAGCTCAAGGACTGAAGGGTCTTGGGTTTGATTCTAGTCAAAGGCATGCACCTCGGTTGCAGGTTCCCTGGCCCTGGTCGGGATGTGTGCAGGAGGCAACCAATTATTGTTTCTCTCCCATCAATGTTTTTCTCTGTTTCTCCCCCTTCTTTCCACTCTCTCTAAAAATCATTGGAAAATATCCTTGGGTGAGGATTAACCAAAAAAAAATGAGGTAGGAGTTTTGTTAGCCATCTTAATTATCTTAATTGGTAATAAACATGTTTTGTCATGGTGTTTGATAAAATGAGTAACATATGTAAGCATGTACTAGTACTAGTGTCTGTGGGAAACTATCAATTAGAAATTTGAAAAAGTTGCTTTGTCTGTGAATCAAGAAAATGGTGGGACATGTAAGGACATTTACCATCAGTGTACAATTTACCTTTAATGATATAAAAACCTAATCTTTCTGTTTCAGAAATGACTAGATGGGTAATCCTATGATTCTTTCCCTAAAAGGGCACTCCTCCAAATGACAAAATAAAACATCTCTAAAGAAAGTCAATGTATTTAATACATTATTTGAAAGTTGGGATAAATGGTCATAAATTCGCTTACATATAATAAACCTATTTGTAATGAAAGCACCCTAGATATCTTATTACCAAGATTTATGTATGCTGATCAATAAATAAAGTTGTTTAAATGTGAGCATAAGAATCAGAAATGGGATGGAGAAATAGTTTAATTGGACAGGCAAACATGAGGGATCTGTGCATGGAAATCACTATATTTACTAGACACAGAAAGATAATTCTCTTTTACAGGCACGTTTGTTATTCAAATTGAAATGGCAGCAGTAGGATCAGTTAGGCATGTATTTAATAACATAAGTACATAATGTGACCATGGGTGATCCCAAGAACAATTATTATTAAAAACCAGGCTAAAAGTCCCTCTTTACCAGAAAGCCAGTCTGTAGTGAGGGTGGCTCCAAAAATCTTGGTCAGAGATAAGATTTCCATCCCTTAGAGAGAAACTGGCAAGAAAATCTTAGGAGCTCTGTTTCAACATTTAGTCCTTGGGAACAGGGGTCCAGGTATAAAATCTGGATTACAATTAGAACTATTAACAACACTAGACTAGGTAATATGGTGGCTGCCAAAAGTGGTAGTGGTCTTTGAATAGCAAATAATGTTGCCAATTAAACCAAAAGTAGATAGCAAATTATTGAGATGTGGATTCAAATTTGGGATTAGGCCAACATTTGACACGAATTTTTAGAATGTGTAGCTAAAGTATCTTAAATAGATGTCTGTACTTTTAAGTCAGGCTTGGTCCTAGGAAGTTGTCATTGAATATTTAGTCCACATGTTCTCACCCAGCCATTTTTATCTGTTATGCAATATCTTTGGCAACAAGGATGCAGATATGAAATAATATAGTCTCTAGACTCAGAGAATAATAGCCAGTACATAACACAACAGAAAAGTCTATAATTTTGTGCAATAACCATTTTTGTTTGTGTTATTTTTGTTTGTTATTACTTGTCTTAGCTCAGGCTGCTATAACAAGATACCATAGACTGGATGGCTAAAACAACAGACATTTATTTCTCCAAGTTCTGGAGGCTGAGAAGTCCAAGATCAAGGTGCCCTTAGATTCAGTTCTTTGTGAGGCTCCTCTTCTGGCTTGCGGATATTTGCCTTCTTACTGTATCCTCACATGACACCGGGAGAAAGCTCTGGTGTTTCTTTCTCTTCTTATAAGGCACGAATCTCTTCATGGCGGTTGTACCCTCATGACCTCATCTAAACCTAATTACCTCCCAAAGGCCCCGCCTCCCATTATTATCACATTGTGGGTTAGGGCTTTAAAATATGAATTTTGCAGGAATGCAAACATTCAGTTCATAATATTTCTGGAAACCCCCTGGTAGACAAAGCCATAATATATTACAAAAACTCAGTACAAAAGGACAAACTCAATGTATAAATAGAAAAAAATATATATTCAATTTACTAGATCTCACTATGTTTTCTTTAAAAAGCAAGAGTTCGCTTGCTTTAATTTATTAGTCTACATTTTTGGGGGAGATGATTCCTACATCTTACGTAACATGACATGATTCATAATGTGCTGCTTTGCACTCAGTTGGAGCTCTGTAAAATGCCTGAACAACTGTAGCTTTTATATCCTTTTAATTTCCAGCAAATATACATCTCTGTGCATAATAGTTTCTGGGTGATCTCATAGCATTTATATAGCTTCAAATACTTAGCAAGAAAATCAAAGGAAATATGTTTCCTAGGAGAAGTTCCTCTCAGGAATAGTACAGGGTGGGGGAAAGGTAGTTTTACAGTTGTGAGTACATAAAACACAGAGTTTATTCTACTATTATTTATTAATTATTGTATTATTTAGTTGTATTACAACTTAAACCTACTTTTGCCCCATCCTGTATTGTCTCTCCTGGAAATATGAATGTATTCTCTGAGACAGAATTGGCTCATGATTTTGTGTAGGAATAAATGAATACTAGGATTCTTTTCCTGCCAATAAGATTTTATAGAGTAAAAGATAATGCTATCACTTTTTTGAATTCTCTGATCCAATACACAAAGTGCATTTAAAAAAATAATTCACATTAGGTTTAGGATGAAAACAATTACAGTCTTACCAACATGTCACAGGGAAACACTTGAAGGTGAGCTTATTTGATATAGTATAGTGTAATGAATGGTCAAAGACCTGAATTCCCCTCTCCCAACTCTGAAAAAGGGAAAAAAGCTTTAAACACACCCTTTAATTGTGCTGAAGGTACCAACTCTCCAGGTTTGCCTGTGACTGAATCAGGAAGTGCATTTTTGTAGAAACTGTGGCTGGATCAATTGCTTATTGTTGCCATGAATCTTCATGACCAACATCAACAAAACTTCAGTGACATTCAACATTACACATTTATTCCTTAATCACAGTTGTACTGGTCAGCTGGAATGACTCTGCCTCAAGCTGTAGGCCACTGGATTTTATTCTATCTGTTTCACTACAGAGTATAGGCTAAAGAGGCAACAGCTACCTGGAGCATATCCTTTTCACAGCACAGGTTGGACTCTCTCAGAAGGATGAGCAAAAACATACTCAACTTGTCGAGGCCTGGGCTTGAAGTCACCACACTGTCACTTGCACACAGATGGCACCCACCAAAATGAGTGTGTTGCTCAAGTCCAAGTTCAAAGAAATGGATATTTGAATAGTTGCTAAACAATCATCTACAATAATGGCAAATTGGTATCCTAAGTTGAAGGGCTATATCTTTGTTGTTTTTCCCTGGCACATTAGCATAATAGAAAGTGTTCTTTGAGCACTAAATTTATTTTTTAACTTAGAAGATTTCATTACTCCTTACGTGTATTATTTGTAACGTAGAGTTGAATTTAAGTAATTTCTTGATGTCATTATTTGAATTCAATTGCCTTGAAGCCATCTGATATTCTTTCTGTATCATTTAGGATTGCCAGATCAAAAATAGAACACCTAGTCAAATTTGAATTTCAGATAAACAATGAATACATTTTTCATATATGTATGTCATGAATTTGTGTTGTCTATCTGGAATTCAAATTTAATTGGACATCCTGTATTTTTGTTTGCTAAATCAGACAATATACTCTCATTTAACCAATGTATTTGACCAACATAATTTGGATTACTTAATAAATTCTTACTATTTGTCACATAATTTCTAGGATCCAGAGTACAAGTCCCTGACCCCAAGAAACTTAGTCTAGACTGAGAAATCTATGAGTGCAACACTTATGATAAAGTCTGTGAGTGGCTTCGGTATTTTATGCTTTTGGAGCACATGTAGGGACACTTGACAAAGAGTGATAAATTAGGTAAGAGTTTTTTTGGTGTATTTGGTGAAAGTGATAGGACACATTTAAATCAACTATCACAGGCAATTCAAATGTTCATGAAAATAACAGAATATGATTTCTGCTCTAGAAGGGATCGCTGTATGTTTATACAATAAAGACATTTTATTGCTAATTGTTATAGAATACATTGCTTTCTTAAATTGCCAGCATTAAAGAATTTGAGTTCCAGAAATCTCAATTTCCCTTTTTCTACTTCTCATTTGACATTACCGTCTTCTTGTCTTTATTATATTTATATTACCATAACCTTTGTCCAAATTTTACTGAAGGCTATTTTAAAAATAATTTTTATTCACATTATTTAATATAATTGTGAATTAACAACTCTGAGAAGCAGAGCAGATGAGCATTGTTATTGATATTTTTGAATTGAATAAATCAGAACCCAGATAATCTAAAAAGCATACTTTTATTCAGAAAGCTAATATGTCTTACACTTTGATTTTAGCTCAAATCATCTAACTCAATTGTCTTTGTCTTTTATGTTACATTATAAGTTCTCCTTTCTCCTTCATCTCACTGTATGATAATTCTACAGAGATGAATCATATAAATTTGGAGAGAGTAAGCATTGTGGAAAATGGACCAAATTTATTTTCTGGAATTTGGTTTCAGACACCAATCATAGTATGCAGCACTCATCAAAATAATTGAACTTTTATTATTTTTAGCTGTCAATCTCAAGGCAGCTTAGTTGGAACAAATGTAAGAAAGGAGAGAAAAGGTTTGCGATTTCATCAAATTTAATTCTTTACTGGGCTGGGATTATTGCATTTTACCATCCACATTGCATTTTTATTCCCCTCCTGAATTTTTGTCTAATGTATTTTATGATATTACTGTAGAATTGAGATATAAAGAAATTATCAGAAGACTGCTTGTAAGAACCAATTTTTGAGTGGACTGTGATACATTATCTTAAAACTTCATTTTAATTGTTATCTGCTTTTAAATGAAACTGAGCTCATTTTACAGAAGTAAAATCTAGAAATATTATCTAATGTGTTTAATATTCAGAATGCATACTCCAATTTAATCAGTTGTGAGTGCTAGACATTCAAATGAATTAACTGCACATACATAATCAACGATATATTATTTCTAATTGAGTTAAATGCCAAAATGAGTTTAGCTTATTCTGCAATGTTGAAAATGTTTGTAATTTATTTTGAAATGGATTCTTCTTTACTATGGACACATTTATGAGAAATTAGATTTAGGTTAACCGTATGGCACTTCTATTTTTCCAGATTTATCTAGTTAAGTTACTAGGGCTTGAATTGTACAGAACACTGTGTGGTGCTCATACATTAGATTGGTTACTTTACCAATAGCTTACCTTTTAATTGAGATTGTTTAGTCAAATTGTATTCATTTTGGCTTATCTTAATTTCTTTTCTTCCTTCCCTGCTGGTGCTCCTCCTCCTCCTCCTCCTTTCCTTCCTCTTTGCTCTGCTGTGCCCTTCCCTCCATTTATCTTTCCCTCTCCTTTCTCTGTACTCTCTCTTTTCCTCTCTCCCCCACTCCCTTTTTGTTTTCAAAATATAGGGTTTTAAAATATGAAGTGACTGACCACACATTGTGAGTTCGTTAAAGTTTATTACTTCAGTATTTATTTTCTAACATTTTAGATCACATTTCTCTATATACCTAGAAATATTACATGATTTAATAGGTCTCTCTCTTGAGAAAATACAAATGTCTGTTAATATCTACCCTTCATCATTTGCAATCATCCTTAAAATATCAAGGTGGTGCAAAGTCATTTTTAAGCTGTTTACAGAATAGTTATTAGCATTATATTATGAAGGGGTGATTCATTCATGTAAAGCAAGTATGAGCTTCTCTAATGATCAAATAACAGCAGGGAATATTATAAGGAACTTAAAAATGAATGGTTATAAATTCATGAAACAAATTCAGTGTTTCTGTAAGGGCTTCTTCTTATTGAAAAAGTAATGCAAACATGCAACAAAAAGATGTGCCCATGGAAATAATTATTGAGTTGAATAAAGGGGCTTAATATATGATGTAGCCTAAGGAATAAAATGCACAACATTTTTAATTTCACTGAGAATATTCCCTGAACTAATAAGTAATGTTAATCAGAAAAGAAATCACTCCATGAATTTTGAGATATTGAATTCAATTTTCAAGGAATACTATGACATTTTAAAATAATTTTTAAGGTTTATGGCTAATAATTATCTTATATTTAGAAAGTACTTAGCTTAAAAATATATTTGACACTAAATTGGGAGATAAGAGAGATGTATAAAAATGTCTTTTTATAACTTTGAACAGTTTTGATATCACTTAAAAATACAGAAAATGAAGAAAAACACAAAGTAATTTACAACTGAGTTCCAGTAAATATGGTGAAGAAAATTTATCTTTCTCCTCTATGATAAGGTGAGAAGATTCCTCAGACTTGAGCCATATCCAGGTTTGAACATTAGCTTCATTATATTCACATATAAAATAGGGTACTTGTAGGATTAAGAGGCTACACCCTTGTATTCACCCATCAAATATAAATTATTTATTATTTTAAAATGCAGGAAGCATACATATATAAATGTAGTGTCATATGAAGGAACACCCAGAACATTAAACAATACCAAAATACCTCTATTGGATCAAATTTTTAGAGAAGCCTAAGTAATATTGAAATTGGATAAACCCACATTTAATATTGAGTTTAATCTCCAGAGTCCGACAGTGGTAGTTCAAATCCCTTGCCTCTGATTCCCAACTCTCCTGTGTTGTTGTTTTTCTCAATCTTTCCCTCTGTCCTTTGATCATTCCTTACATAATCATGGTTCAAGGGCTCATCTTATTTTTTACTGTTCTGTTCATTCTACAGTGCCTTTAGTTGAGAAATTTAAAACTATATCTTCACCAATGACTTCTCTTTCAGATTAATATGACCCAGGTTCTTAATATCTCTTTTAGGATGTTCTATAAGCACATTTATGTGTTTAGAATGAATGTACTATTATCTTTCCTCTCCAAAGCATTTCTCTTACTATATTCATATCTTCATAGATTAATCCAATGTAGTGATATTTAGTCTGGTGTCTTTGGATATATTAATCAAACCCATGAAATAGTAGGAATATCTTTTAGCTATAGAACAGGTGTTACTCAAATTTTTAAGTAAGTCCATGACCCTCAAAATGTTAAAAACTGCGCTGTTATAGAAATAAACCAGAAATATGGATCTATTTCTATTTCCATTCTATATTGTTGAATCCCTATATCCTATCAACTATCAACATGTACAGATTAATATCCAAATTCTCTGTTATATTGTTATTATAACAGCCTTAGTTGAAACTATCAGTACTCCTCATTTGAATAGTTGCAAATGTCTTCTGAACAATCTCTCCACTTTCTGATCTATTGTGATCTATTCTCATGCTGTGGTTGAAATGCCCTTTCTAAATTTCATATTTGAATACATAATTTTTCTACTCAGAATCCATCAATATGTTCTGCTGTTTAGCTTTCTGAGAGAATTTTAAAAATCAGAAGCTCTACAGTGTCTGATATTTCCTCCTTTCGTATGCATTGTCAATTTAGAGTCATGGCCATAATGGGATGCAGGTACTATTGGAGTATATATTTTTCAAGTGAGGTATATTGAGCAAAACGTAAAAGATGGAGTTATGCATATTATTAGCTTCTTCCTACCTCTCTAGCTTTATTTCTTACTGTTCAGATTTACGCGTTCTTTCATCCTGCCACACTGAACTTGGTGAAGTTATTCCAATCAGCCATATTTTTTCAGCGGTTTTCCACGTGTTGTTAACTCTGGGCATATTCTTCCCAACATTATTTATCTACTTAACTTTTAATAGTTCTTTATGTTCTAGCTATGTTTTACTCCCTTCTCTTGCCCATTATTATTTAGGTGCTCACTTATGTGCTCCAAGAGTATTCCATGCATGCTTGTACCACAACATTTATTACTATGTTGTGATCATGAATTAATATTCTTTGTCCTTCAGTAAAGTGTAATCTGAACAGAACAGAAACCTTTTTATCTCCAGTGATGTTAGCACTCAATACATTTTTGTTGAATGAATGAATGAATTTTTGTTCTATTATTCATTGGCCATATGACGTGGGGGGAAAAAACACACACCCAAATTCACTTAGTGTTGTGTTATCTTTGTCAATGCTATTTTTTATCAGTCATATGGGAATAATAACCATGTCTGCTTTAAAGAGCTATTTTAAAAAAAATTAGGTGATGGCAATCTATTGAGTTGTGTCACACCATTACTTTCTAATACTGTTTTGGAATTTGCAAGTGACTTTCACTACAAATTATAGTAGATTCAAGATAAACATTTGATATTTCCACTTCTGCTTACTCACTTATTGTTATTTGGAAGGTGGATATAGTTAAATGCTAGATGTTTCTGAAATGAATGTGAAAATAAGCCACATAGAAACCTCATTCATCTGGCGCATCACAGCAGGGGAAAATGGTGGCTGCTTGTCTGCCCTGTGATTTTGCTCCTTAAAAGCGTGTTGTTTTTTCCCCTCTCCTTTAAAGCCTTATTTTCACTGTCCTGAAAAGTGTGATTAGGAACAAAATATGTTAAAGTGTTATAAAGATTGCAGAAGTGCCTGTGAAAGTAGAGAGCATTATGTTTGACAATCAACTAGAAACTGCTGTTTACGATGATGCTTTTCTTAACTTATAAGTTAGATACTTTAAATTCCATTACTTTGGCCAGGTAAGAGGGTCCTACAAACCGTTTCAATTATTTCTGAATACTTGAATCTCCTTAGTTTTGAAATCAGCTTTAAGAACAGTGAATAAGTTTCTCTAACTTTAGAGACATATAAAGAGAAGACAGCTTAAATGAAGGCGTTGGGTGATACACAGCCTGTGATAAGTCTTGGAGGGAGAATTTTGTGATCCCCGTAAAGCATTGGTTCCTTGACATAGGTCATGGTGGAAGTATGTATATCATGAAAATTGGCAAATGTTAGAAATCAGGAATTTCCCTTCTCTCTCCAAGAACCAGTTTACCAGCACCAGGACTGGCAATTCGGGAAAAAATGAAATAAATATTCTGAAGAGATAAATAGCCATGGCTTACTTCTAAAGAATCTGAATTCTAACTTTGTAATGCCAAATAGGTACTCTTGGCTTGTCCCACCTAGACATGTGTCTATAGAGGCTATAAGAGTCTCAAAGTCAGGAGTTGTTTGCCTAATAAACATATCCTAACTCAATTAGAACTATATTACTGCTTTAATGCATATGTATGAAAAACAAAAGCTATTCTTTTCTGAAAGATATCTAAGATGAAAGGAGAAGAAAACAAATTTGAATGATTTATCTTAAACTATGGTACTATTAATTACTATTTTTGTAATGAACTCTGTGTTTTTTAGAGCAGTTTTAAGTTCACAGCAAAATTGAGCAGGAAGTGCGAAGAGCTCCCCTATCCTCACCTGCCCCCACACCTGCACAGACTCCCTTACTGTCAACACGCTGCCCCAACAGTACATTTTTTATTGTTGATGAGCCTACACATCATTTTCAGCCAAAGTTCATAGTTTATGTTAGGGTTCACTCTTGGTGGTGGATTTTGACATGTGTATAAAGACATATATGCTCCATTATACTATACAGACTAGTTTCATTGCCCCCAAATCCTCTGTGCTCTTCTTATTTATCCCTACCGCCTCTCCTAACCCCTAACAACTGCTCTGTATAGTTTCCCTTTTTCATAATGTCATATAGTTGGAGTTGTACAGTATGTGTAGCCTTTTCAAATTGACTTTTTTCACTTAGTACTATGCATTTTAGTTTCCTCCATGTCTTTTCATGAGCCAATAGCTAATTTCTTTATAGTGCTGAATAATATTCTATTGTCTGAATATACTACAGTTGATTTGTATATTTATCTACTGAAGGGCATCTTGGTTGCTTCCAAATTTTGTTAATTATAAATAACTAGTGGCCCAGGGCACAAAATTCGTGCATGGGGAGGTGGGTTCCCTCAGCCCAGCCTGAACCCTCTCCAATTGGGGACCCCTGGGGGGATGTTTGACTGCTGGTTTAAAACCAGCAGTTGGGCATCCCTCTCGCAATCTAGTACCGCTGCCTCCTAATCGCTCACCTGCCTGCCTGCCTGATCGCCCCTAACTGCCTCTGCCTGCCTGCCTGATTGCCCCTAACCTCTCTGCCTGCCTGCTTGATTGCTCTAACTGCCCTCCCCTGCCAGCCTGATCTCACTCCCAACTGCCTTACCCTGCTGACCTGATCTTGCCCCAACTGCCTTCCCCTGCTGACCTGATCTCCCCTAACTGCCTCTACCTCAGCCCCCATCACCATGGCTTTGTCCGGAAGGAAGTCAGACATCCGAAAGATGGCCAGTCGACCTGGTCTAATTAGCATATTACCCCTTTATTAGTATAGATAGATTATACAGGATAGGATTGCTTAAATGGTGGGGGGGCCTTTTTCAGCAGGAGGAGATGCTCTTGGCAGACAAAAATACATAATCCCTATATCTGGACTGATAGCCAGCCATATGCACTATATTGCCAAACCGGTCATTAAAAAATTGAACTGCTTTCTTACATCTTACACCAAACAGCTGTTGTCCTTAACACCCCTCCTCAGCCCCCACCTTAGGTTCGGCCTTTGTAGTTCACCCAGATTAGGTTCTGATTGGTCTGTTTCTATGCCAATCAGAGTCAGAAGCTCCACCTCTTAGGCAGCCATTGGCTCCTCGCAGTTCACCCAGATTTGGTTCTGATTGGTCAGTTTCTATGCCAGTCAGTGTCAAAATCTCTGCCTCCTAGGCAGCCATTGGCTCCTTGCAGTTCATCCAGATTTGGTTCTGATTGGTCAGTTTCTATGCCAGTCAGTGTCAAAAGCTCCTGCCTCCTAGGCAGCCATTGGATCTTTGCAGTTCACCCAGATTTGGTTCTGATTGGTTGGATTCTATTCAAGTCAGCATCTCTGGGCCTATCTCCAGGCCTGATCAAAGAGGCGGGACTGTTCAACAGCCACCCCAGGCTCCTGACGAGTGGGCTGAACTGCTAATCTCTCATAGAGAGAGAGAGGCATGACTGCTCTGGAGGCCCGGAGAGAGAAAGAGAAGCAGGGTCAAGGCTGTGGATCAGACCCTGCTTCTCTCTCTCTCCGGGCCTCGCCAGCAGCCGTGGTAGCCCCTGATCAGCTCCGCCCCTCTCTCTCCCTGAGAGGTCAGCAGTTAAACCCGCTCACCAGTCCCCACCCACCGGAGCCTGCTGTGCATGCAGCCTGGCATTCGGTTGAGCGATTGGTCATTTTGGACGTTATGGACCCTGAGTTTTTATATATTAGGACTAGGGGCCCAGTGCATGAATTCATGCACCTTGGAAGGAACTGTGGGCCACAAGGCTGTGGTGGGCACAGGGGCGGGTCTTGGCCCATCCTCCGTGCCCCTGCCTGGCCCCTCCCGCTGTGGCCCCTGGTCCCCTGTCTGCTGAAAGCCCCGCTTCTGTGGCTGCAGCTCCCACATGCTGACAACACTGGCCCCGCTTGCACCCGCTGATGGCATGGAGCGATTGGGGCCAGCGCCAGCAGCAGGTGTGAGCAGCTGCTGCTGCCCCGATTTCCCCTCAAGAGCAGGGGGAGGTGGAGAAGCCCTGAGGATTGATCAGGGCTGGCAGCTGCCATTCACACCTGCTGACAGTGCTGAGTGATCGGGGCTGGTGCTGGGAGCCGGCAGCAGGTGTGAGTGTCCAGTGGGACCACGGCATGCTGGAGCAAAGAATTTTCAGTAACCACCAGAGGCTTGCCTTGATGACAGCGACTGACACCCCACCTGGGTCTGGTGCCCCTACTCACCTGCTCCACCATCCCTCCGCAGCCGATGCCCACCATGTTTTGTGCTCCACCACTTGCTGCTAAAGCCCTCCATGTTCCGCGCGCACCCCCTGGTGGCCAGTGCATGTCAGAGCGACTGTTCGGTTGTTCCGCCGTTTGGTCTATTTGCACATTAGGGTTTTATATATATAGATGTTGCAGTGAACCTCTATGTATAGGTTTTTGTGTGGACATAAATTTTTAACTCATTGGGATAAATACAGAGAAGTTCAATTGGTGGTTTGCATGGTAACACTATGCTATACGTAGTTTTTTCTAAAAAACATCCAACTGTCTTCCAAAGTGGCATTTCCACCAACAATGAAGGAGAGTTCCTCTTGCTCCACATTTTTGTAAGCATTTGGTGTCATCACTGTTCTCAATTTTGGTATTCAAATAGGTGTGTAGTGATATCTCATTGTTGTTTTAATTTGCATTACCCTGATGACCTATGATATTAATTATTTTTCATATGTCTATATGCTACCTGTATATCTTTTTCTTGGTGAGTTATCTGGATAGATATTTTTTCCTCTTTAAAATTTTTCATTTTCTTATCCATGAGTTTTAAAAGTTCTTTATTATGTTGAGATAATTTCTTCTATTCCTCATTTGTTTAGCATTTTTTAATCCTAAAGGGGTATTTTTGTCAACTGCTTTTTCTGCATCTATTGAGATAATCCAATGATTTTTATCTTTTACTTTGTTAATGTAATGTACCATATTTATTGAATTGCATATGTTGAAGCATCCTTGCATCCTAGGCATAAGTGCCACTTGATTATGGTGTATAACTCTTTCAGTGTCCTGGTGAATTTGGTTTGCCAGTATTTTATTGAGAATTTTCACAGATATTTTCATCAGGGATACTGGCCTATAGTTTTCTTTCTTCTAGTGTCCTTACCAGGTTTTGGTACCAGCGTTATGCTGACCTTGTAAAAAAATGTTGGGAGGTGTTCCTTTCTCTTATATTTTCTGGAAGACTTTGAGAAGGATTGATATTAATTATTTTTAAATGCTTGGTAGAATTCACTAATTAAGCTACCTTGTCCCAGACTTTTCTTTTTGGGGAGGTTTTAGATAACTGATTCAATCTTTTTATGAGTAATTGTTCTGTTTAGATATTTTGTGTGCTTGGCTTGTGTGTATAGCCATGAGATGGTGCCTCTGCCATCAAGTAGAAACTGCTTTACTTTCTACGGTCCTGTAGGATTTGTCAATGTAAGCCCTGCTGATGATTTTGGGACTCATCCCTTGAGTAGCAGTCATAAATGCAGGGCATCTAAATGTGTGGACATGCTTCTTATAGGAGGAAACTTTTTTAAAAAAAATTCTTTATTGTTTAAAGTATTACATATAATATTACATATGTCTCCTTTTCCCCCATTGACCTCTCCCCTGCTACCCCACCCCCCAGCACATGCCCTCACCCCCTCTAGTGTCTGTGTCCATTGATTATCCTTATGTGCATGCAGACAAGTCCTTTGGTTGATTTCTTACCACCCCACCCCATCCCACTCTCCCCTGCCTTCGCTCTGCAGTTTGACAGTCTATTTGATGCTTCTCTGTCTCTGGATCTACTTTTCTTCATCAGTTTATGTTGTTCATTATATTCCACAAACGGGTGAGGTCATGTGATATTTTTCTTTCTCTGACTGGCTTATTTTGCTTAGCATAATGCTCTCCAGGTCCATCCATGCTGTTGCAAATGGTAAGAGTTATTTCTTTTTTACAGCAGCATAGTATTCCATCGTGTAGATGTACCACTGGTTTTTAATCCACTCATCTGCTGATGGGCACTTAGGCTGTTTCCAAGTCTTAGCTATTGTAAATTGTGCTGCTATGAACATAAGGGTGCATATATCCTTTCTGATTGGTGTTTCTGATTTCTTGGGATATATTCCTCAAAGTGAGAATACAGGGTCAAATGGGAGTTCCATTTTTAACTTTTTGAGGAAACTCCATCCTGCTCTCCACAGTGGCTGCATCAGTCTGCATTCCCACCAGCAGTGCATGAGGATTCCTTTTTCTCCACATCCTCTCCAGCACTTGTCATTTGTTGATTTGTTGATGATGGCCATTCTGACAAGTGTGAGATGGTACCGCATTGTCGTTTTGATTTGCATCTCTCAGATGTTAGTGACTTTGAGCATGTTTTTATATGTCTCTTGGCCTTCTGTATGCCAGCTTTCAAAAAGTGTCTATTTAGGTCCTTTGCCCATTTTTTTTTATCGGATTGCTTATCTTCCTTTTGTTAAGATTTATGAGTTCCCTATACATTTGGAAATTAGGCCCTTTTCAGAGATAACATTGGCAAATATGTTCTTTCATGCAGTGGGCTTTCTTGTTGTTTTGTTGATGGTTTCTTTTGCTGTGCAGAAGCTTTTTATTTTGATGTAGTCCCATTTGTTTATTTTCTTCTTAGTTTCCATTGCCCTAGGTCCATGGTCAGAAAACTACGGCTCGCGAGCCACATGCGGCTTTTTGGCCCCTTGAGTGTGGCTCTTCCTAAGCCTTAGGATTACCCTAATTAAGTTAATAACAATGTACCTACCTATATAGCTTAAGTTTAAAAAATTTGGCTCTCAAAAGAAATTTCAATCGTTTTATTGTTGATATTTGGCTCTATTGACTAATGAGTTTGCCGACCACTGCTAGGAGCTGTATCAGTAAAGATATTGCTACAACATATGCCTGCTATTTTGCCGCCTATGGATTCTTTTAAGATTTTTATGGTTTCCTGTCTTACATTTAAGTCCTTTATCCATTTTGAGTTTATTTTTTGAGTTTATGGTGTAAGTTGGGGGTCTAGTTTCATTTTTTTGCATGTATCTGTCCAGTTTTCCCAACACCATCAATTGAAGAGACTGTCTTGACTCCATTGTATGTTCTTGCCTCCTTTGTCAAATATTAACTGAGCATAATGGCTTGGGTCGATTTCTGGGCTCTCTATTTCGGTTCCATTGGTCTATATGTCTGTTCTTGTGTCAGTACCAGGCAGGTTTGAGAACAGTGGCTTTGTAATACAGCTTGATATCTGGTATTGAGATCCCACCTACTTTGTTCTTTCTCAGGATCGCTGCAGCTATTCGGGGTCTTTTTTTATTCCATATGAGTTTTTGGAGAGTTTGTTCTGGGTCTGTGAAATGTACCATTGGTATTTTAATGGGGAGTGCATGGAATCTATAGATTGCTTTGGATCTGCAGACAAGGTAGCAGGTCTTTGACCGAGTGGCTGTAGGGTCTGGGGTGGTGTCTGAGGCCAGTCTGGGTGGTGGTGAGGCTGGGCTCCTAGTCACACAGCAGCTCTCCCTTTCAAGATGACGTGGTTACTTTGCCAGCACACGCTGCCCTGGTAGTGCTTGCAGTGGTAGCAGAGGCTCCCCATCTAAGAGAGCTCCATCTGAGGGCCCCCGAGACTCCTGCAGGAACCAATTCTCACACACTCTCTCTCACACACACACACACACACACACACACACACACACACACACCCCACACTTCCACACAAGCCCCTTTTGCTCCCTCACTCACACTCTTACTCTCACTGCTGTCCTGCCAGCTGCCATTTTCAGAGTCAAACCTGTTTTTTTGTTTTGTTTTGTTTTTATTGGAGCAAGTCAGAGGGAGAAGGCAAGAAATTTGTCTATCTACACTTTGGAGCTCTGAGAAGAATCACGGTCAGCACTGAGATTTGTGCTAGTTACAAGCTGGACCCCCAGGCGGCATCTGTAAATATGCTGTCAAACCATCCTGGGAGATGGGCACTTTGCCTGCCCTCTGTGCTGCGCTCTGTGGATAGCCCTGGTGAGTGCTCACGTCCCCAATAACAACTGCTTCTTTGGGAGATTAATCTGTTCTTCACCTTCTTGTTTCCTAACTAATAGTTCTATAGATAATTTTGCACGAGTCTGAAGGAGGGAATCAATACATCTAAAATAAAATTATAACTTATCACTTTCTTAAACCTCAACACTATAAGAATGTATTCTTAATTTAATGGCAATCTCAATTCTTCTTTTTATATTATTCTATTTGATATATATAAGAAATTACATGGCCTATTTCCTCATGGTTAGGCTCCCCATTCTTTGTCATGGTTATTTTAAACTCTATATAGGTATGATACTATAAGACTTGGAGTTTTTACTATTTCTTAAAAGCACTTAAGATGCAAATCTTTTAGAGATAAGGAGACTGCTGTGTGGTCATTACTTTCAGCCCAACTAGGCATTAATTTCCTTAATTCCCTTTACCAAACACAAAAAGACAATGAGAGAGAGGAGAATAATTTAAATGTTCCTGTGGTGCCTGTAGGATGGCAGTGCTGTGCATCCTTATTTCACTGCAGACAACAATTCTGTCTACCAAGAGGATAATTTTTTTCAGGAGACTCCAGCAGATAAATTTTTATTGGTATAAATAATTCAGCAGCTTGTTATAATGAAACCACTTCACATTAAGCATTTCCTCACTCTGTCTTAAATGCACACAGCGATATTCTATTGGATACTCGTACAATCTGATGCAGACCGAAGATTTCCCAGTTTATGATGAGCTGCAGCTCTTTTAGCAACTGAGCCCATTGCTGAGGGACTTGGTTAAGCATGTGCTAGGAAAAGAAAAGCTAAGCAGAGTGTGGAGTAAAGGAACAAAGAAAATAATAGAGCTTTGCTGGTCATTATGTTGATCCGAGAGATTTCAGAGTCACGGCACATCTGGAGGTTAGTTTTCAAGTTGGTCCTTCAGGGACGGTGAAGGAGATTAAAATGTATATAGGGCCAATATAATTCACAATAAAATGTAAAGGGTAGTAACAATGTTCTATATCTGGTAGCTCTCCTCTGAATGAGCACATATAGAATGGAACATAAGGTTCTACACAGTCTAAACTTTTTTTTTCTTTTTGGGATATAAAGGACAGTTCCTTTAAAATCTGAAAAAAAAGTGTTTGTATGGGACTCAATAGAGTTCTTCCTGCTTTAGCAGCTTAATTCTGTAGGTCTGTTTCTTTCAGGAGGAAGCCCACTTGCCTAATGACAAGTTGCTCTTGGCTTGAGGTGCTCTGGGTCTTTAGGGGCAGCAGTCAGGCACTGATCCTGGAGGCCTGCTCAGCTTTTCCCACAAGCCTGCTCCTCCCGCTCCCACCACCCCTTTTGACTTATAACAGGCTTTACACTGATTCGTGGTGTACAGTAATTTGGGTCTTGTTTAATATTTTTGTACTTGTCTAGCATCAAAGAAGGCTCTCAGGATAAATTCCCAAGGGGGATATTTCAGCAAATTCAGATGCAGCTTATAAATATTTTATTCTACTTGTAATTTAATGTGATATCTGTCTTGCAACTCCTGATGCCGGCTTCCCCAGCTTCCCATTAGAAGACATAAGAAGAGAAAAGAGATCAATATTCCAAAACCTAAGACTGACAGTTTACCTAAGGCTAAAATATGGGAGAAATATAAAATAGATTAAATGTAGGTGAAGCCAGATTGAGAAAAGCATGTTCAGACCACCTGAGAAAAGATAGACATCAGAATCCTACACTACTTCCTATACTCTGACTCAGTATCTGTTTTCACCAAACCATTGGGCAACTGCACCTATGCCGCTCAGAAAGCAATTTCTGAAGCAATCTGATTAGTATAGCCCTCCCTGTCCGGCAATTATTTTTAATTGCATTGGTAATAGACAAAATATATTTTCATTTTTGAATTCACAGTATACTGGTAAAGGAAAACGATTCATTTGCACTCTCCTCCCTGAGGTAATCCCTGTTACGAATTTGGTTTGTTATTGTAAATCATTTTACTATGCATTTACATATATATGAATATATGCACATATACAAACCTAAAATATGTTTTGTATTTTTATACACAGATATACACAATCATTCTTTGTTGTCTTAAAAAGCATATGGTATGTATTGCTTGGTGTCTTTTTCAGTTTGTTGTTGTTTTGTTAATAACATATAAATGTATCCATTGGCTTTTTGCCAATGGAAAAAAAAACAGCTTCTGCATAGTAGTCCATAATATTAATGTAGCATGGTTTTAACAACTTCCTCGTTTACATAAAGATTTTAAGGTGTTTCTGATTTTTAAAATTTTTTTTTATTGATTTCAGAGAGGAATGGAGAGAGTGAGAGAGATAGAAACATCAACGATGAGAGAGAATCATTGATCGGCTGCCTCCTGCACACCCTCTATTGGGGATCGAGCTAGCTGTGCCCTTGACCTGAATCAAACCTGGGACCCTTCAGACCACAGGCTGACGCTCTATCCACTGAGCCAAACCGGCTAAGGCGATTACTGATTTTTTTAATTACAAAGTTATAGTGCCTAACTCAAGCATTTGTTCACACACATTAATATTTCTGTAGGGAAAATACCTATAAGCTGCTTATCAATCTACCCTTATACCAGAAATGGATGAGATTATCTATTTATATATTATTTATCAAAATAGAGTTTTTATGATTATTTTTTTCAACTTTTGGCCTTCTGAAAGCAGTAATTCCATGCTTAAAATTATTTCATTGTCAATTTCTACTTAAATTGCCATTTGTTTTTCCTTTTTTGTGGCTGCCTGTTGATACTCTGTCCTTTCCTTTTTGGATTGTATTGTTTGCCCCCTCCCCCCCCCGCCCCGCCCCCCACACACACTTTTTTACTGCTTTATGAGGATTACTTTTATAGTCTGCTAGTTATCTTTTATGCCAATCATAAACAGTAAATCACAGAAAACAATAGGATCTGGGGGTAGGGGTAGGGATTGGCAGTGGCACAGTATATTCTGGAAATTTTAGCTTCACAAAAATTTGTCACACATGGTGTTCCACAGTACCAGTTGGAGCTAGGAATGGGGTTAATCGCTGGTCATAAAGGTAGTCCTGTTTTTCATAGTGGCTGCACCAACCTGTATCCCCACCAACAGTGCACAGGGTTTTCCTTTTCACCACATTCTCACCGCCACTTGTTGTTTGCTGTTTTATTGATGATAATGCATTCTGACAGGTGTGAGGTTTTATTATGGTTTTAATTTGCATTTCTCTGATGATTAGTGACACTGAGCATCTTTTCATATGTTTATTGCTGTATGTCTTCTTTGGAGATGTATCTATTCATGTTCTTTGACCATTTTTTAATGTGACTGGTGGTTTTTTTTTGGTGTTGTATGAGTTCATTATAAATTTTGAATATTAACCTTTTATCAGATGTATTATTGGTGAATATGTTCTTCCATTCAATGTGTTATCTTTTCATTTTGTTGATGGTTTCTTTTGTTGTGCAAAATTTTTTAGTTTGATTTTTTCCCATTTGTTTATTTTTTCTTAGTTTTCCTTGTCTAAGAAAATATATAAGAAAAATATTGCTACAAGAACTGTCCAAGATTTTACTGCCTATATTTTATCTTGGGAGATTTATGGCTTGGAGTCTCACATTTAAGTCTAAAATTCATTTAAGGTTTTTTTTGTTGTTGTTGTTTGTTTGTTTTTTCTTATATGATGAAAGAAAGTACTCTAGTTTTTTGTTTTGTTTTGTTTTGTTTTTTTCATGTATCTCTCCAACACTGTTTATTAAAAAGACTGTCTTTATCCCATTGTATGTTTTTGAAAAGTGTAGGTTTGTTTCTGGGCTCTCTATTCTGTGCCATTGATCTATATGTTTGTTTTTATGCCAGTAGCACGCTTTTTTTTTTTTTATTACTAAGGCCTTGTAGTATAACTTGATATCAGGTAGTGTGATACTCCCAAATTTGTTCTTTTTTCTCAAGATTGCTGTCTACTTGGGGTCTTTGTGGTTCTATATAAGATTTTGGATTATTTGTTCTAGTACTGAGAAATAAGTTTTTGCTATTTTAATAAAAATTGAATTTAATTTATAGATTGTTTTGGGTAGTATAGACATTTTAAAGATGTTATTTCTTTCTATTCATGAGCATAATATATATTTTCTTTTATTTGTATCTTTTTCAATTTCTTTCTTCAGTGCCTTATAATTTTCTTAATACAGATTTTTAAATCCTTGGTTAAATTTATTCCTAGTTATTTATGATGCAATTATAAGTGGGATTGTTTTCTTAATTTTTCATTCTGATAGTTCATTATTGGTATACATTGAGTGGCCAGATTATTATGACCATCAGTACTTCGTTGGGCCACCTTTTGCCTTCAATACTGTGGCGATTCTTCTTGGCATTGACTCCATGAGATGTTGAAAGGTGATGCGAGGAATCTGACACCATGCCTGATGAATAGCACTATCCAGTTCTGTGAGATTTGATGGTTGTGGAACCAGCTGCCTGATGGCTCTTTTAACTTCGTTTCACAAATGCTCAATTGGATTGAGACCTGGTGATTGTGGGGGCCACCTAAGCAAGGTAAAGTCTCCCTCATGTTCTTGAAAGCACTCCTGCACAATACGAGCACCGTGGCATAGCACATTGTCTTGTTGGAAGAAGCCATCTTGATTGGGATATACCATCAACATGATAGGATGAACCTGATCAGCAATGATACTTAGGTATGTTGTGCTATTCAGATGTTGTTCCACACAAATTAAAGGGCCCAAATCATGCCAGGAAAACATGCCCCAAACCATAACACTACTGAAATTATAGCTAATTTGCCTACAAACATCAGGTGGTCATAATAATCTGGCCACTCAATGTGTATAAATGCAATGGATTTCTGGATATATATTTTGTGTCCTGCTACTTTATAGGATTCATTGATCAGTCTAGTAGTTTTTGGTGGAGTCTAGTAGTTTTTTTTTATGATGGATGCTTCATGACTTTATTTATTTTTTTATTTTTTTATTTTGTTAATCCTCACCTGAGGATATTTTTTCATTGATTTTTAGGGAGAGTGGAAGAGAGAGGGAAAGACAGAGAGAAACATTGGTGTGAGAGAAGCCATTGATTGGTTGCCTCCTTCAGGGGCCCCGACCAGAGCCTAGGCCAGAGAGCAACCTGCAACCAAGGTTTGTGCCCTTGACCCGAATGGAACACAGGACTCTTCGGTCTGCAGGCTGATGCTCTATCCATTGAGCCAAACTGGCTAAGGCCTCTTTAAGGTTTTAAATATACAGTGCCATGTAATCTGCAAATAATGATAGTTTTACTTCTTCCTTTCCAATTTGGAAAGGAAGCCTTTTATTTCTTTCTCTAGTCTGATCGCTGTGACTGGGACTTTTAGTATTATCTACATTAATAAAAGACAAACATGCAAATTGACCATACCTTTGCTATGCCTTAAGCCATGCCCACCAGCCAATCAGAGAGACTATATGCAAATTAACCCAACAAAGATGGCGGCCGGCAGCCACGGAGCTGGAGCAAACAGGAGGCTTGGTTGCCCCAATGACGGAGGAAGCCAAGCTTCCCCTCCTGCCGCGGCTGGCTCTGAGCTCCACTCAAAGCAACAAAGTTTCAATTATAGAAGATAAATAAACCCCAGATTCCTGCTTTCAGCTGGCGTGGCCATGGAGCTGGAGCGAGCAGGAGGCTAGGTTGCCCCTGGCGATGGAGGAAGCCAAGCTTCCCTCCTGCCCACCATAGCCGGCTCTGAGCTCCTCTCAAGGCTACAAAGTTTCGATTATTGAAGGTAAATAAATCCCAGAATAAAAGAAAAAAGAAAAAAAGGAGAGGCTGGGAGCTTCCGTCGCCGGGGGGGCTTGGCCAGCCTAAAAACGACCCTCAGCCCCTCACCCAGACTGGCCAGGAACCCCAGTGGGGACCCCCCACCCTAAAGGGGGTGTGGCCAGCCTGAAAACAGCCCTCAGCCCCTCACCCAGGCTGACCAAACCTCCATGGGGTGAGGGTCCCATTGGGGGGGAGGGGCTTGACCAGCCTGCAAACAGCCATCAGCTCCTCACCCCGGCTGGCCAGGCACCCAAGTGGGACCCCCATCCTGATCCGGGACACCCTTCAGGGCAAACCAGCCGGCCCCGACCCGTGCACCAGGCCTCTATCCTACATAGTAAAAGGGTATGCAAACTGACCTTAACAGCAGAAAGACTGGGAATGACTGGTCACTATGACACACACTGACCACCAGGGGACAGACGCTCAATGCAGGAGCTGCCCTCTGGTGGTTAGTGTGCTCCCATAGGGGAAGCTCTGCTCAGTCACAAGCCAGGCTGATGACTGCCAGTACAGCGGTGGTGGTGGGAGCCTCTCCTTCCTCCTCAGCACACTAAGGATGTCTGACTGCAGCTTAGGTCTGCTCCCCGCTGGCAAGTGGACATCCCCCAAGGACTCCCAGGCTGCCAGAGGGATGTCTGATTGCCAGCTTAGGCCCGATCCCCCAGGGATCGGGCCTAAGCCAGCAGGTGGTCATCCCCCGAGGGTTCCCAGACTGCGAGAGGGCACAGGCTGGGCTGAGAGACCCCCTCCCCCCCAAGTGCACAAATTTTTGTGCACCGGGCCCTCTGGGGGGGGGATATATATATATATATATATAAATAATATATATATTCTACTGCTTTGGGATAAAATGCTTTGAAAATACCAATCAAATCTATCTTGTTTAGTGTGTCATTTAAGGCTATTATTTCCTTGTTGAATTTTGGTCTAGACAGTGGTTCTCAACCTTCTGGCCTTTTAAATACAGTTCCTCATGTTGTGACCCAACCATAAAATTATTTTCGTTGCTACTTCATAACTGTAATGTTGCTACTGTTATGAATCATAATGTAAATATCTGATATGCAGGATGGTCTTAGGTGATCCCTGTGAAACGGTTGTTTGACAGCCAAAGGGGTTGTGACCCACAGGTTGAGAACCACTGGTCTAGAAGATCTATCCATTGATGTCAATGGAGTATTAAAATCCTCTAATATGATTGTATTGCTACTGTCAATCTCTCCATTTATGCTCATCAATATTTGCTTTATATATTTAGGTGCTCCTATGTTGGGTGCATAAATGTTTAAAGGGTTTATTTTCTCTTGATAGATTCATCTCTTTGTCATTATGTGATGTGCCTCCTTATTTATTATTATAGCTTTTATTTTGAAGTCTATATTTTTAATATAAGTACTGCTACCCCAGTTTATTTTTTTATTCATTTCCATTTACATGATGATATGTCTTTTCCATCCTTTACTTTCAGTCTGTGTGTATCTTTTGTTCTGTGTGGGTCTCTTGTAGATAGCATATGCATGGGATTTGTTTTCTTATCTACTCAGCCACCCTGTATCTTTTGATTGGAGCATTTAATCCACTTAAGGTGATTATTGCTAGTATGTATTCATTGCCATTTTATTTTTTTATAACTATATTCCTCTCTTTTATTTTTCTTCCTCTTCTTAAAGAAGACCCCTTAACATTTGTTGTAATATGAGTTTGGCAGTAATGATTTCTTTTAGCTTTTCTTGTCTGGGAAGCTCTTTATTTCACCTTCAATTTAGACTGATAGCCTTGCTGGATAGAGTAGTCTTGGTTGTAGGTCCTTGCTTTTCATCACTTTGAATATTTCATGCCAATTCCTTCTGTCCTTAAATGTTTCTGTTGATTAATCAGCTGACAGTCTTTGGGTTCATTTTGTTTGGGGCTCTCTGTGCTTCTTGAACCTGTGTGTCTTTTTTTGTTTACCAGGTTAGGAAGTTTTACACTCTTTCTTCAAATAGGTTCTCAATTCTTTAGTCTCTCTCTCTAGTCCTTCTTGTACCCCTATGATGAGAATATTGTCATGCTTCATATTGTCCCAACAGTCCCTTGAACTATACTCATTTTTAAAAATTCTTGTTCTTTTTGCTGCTCTGATTGGGTGTTTCCAGCTATCTTGTCTTCTACATCACTGATTAGGGCCTCTGTTTCTTTAATCTGCTATTGAGTCTTTCTAGTGTGTTCTTTGCTTCTGATATTGTATTCTTTGTTTCTGACTGATTCCTTTTTATGGTTTCTATGCCATTTTTCATGCTGTTGAAGTTCTAGCTAAGTTTCTTGAGCATCCTTATAACCATGTTTTGAACTCTGTATCTAGGTAGTTTGCTTTCCTCTGTTTCACTTTGTTCTTTTCCTAGAAATTTCTCCTGTTTTAGTTGGGGCATGTTTCTTTCCTTCCCATTTTGTCTGCCTCTCTGTTTCCTTAGGTATATCTTCTATGACTTGATAGGGTGGTTAAATTTAGTAGGTGTCTTGTGGGGCTGAGAGGCTAAGTCTCCCTAATTGCCTGAGGTGGGTGCTCTGAATGTCCCTTATGTGGGTTTTGTTAGCCATCCTATTGTGGTTGAGTCTCTATTGCTATTGGCCAGTGGGTGGGTGGGTATATCTCTCTCTCTGTCTGCCTATGAGGATTGACCCCAAGCACAATGTATGAGCTGCTGTGTGGCAGATGGCTCCATAAAGCTGAATTCACCACAATAGGATCTGGTGTTTGCTGAGATCTCCCTTTGTGTGTTACACTTATGAATGTAATTAGATCATGTTCTTATGTGGTCTGAACCACTGGTTGTATTGTACTTGGTGCCTCTTGGAAGAGAATCTAGTGCTGGTCCATGTCAGGTGCTGCCAGTGACAGGCCCTGGGCTACCTCTTTGGAGCTACAAAGTGATACACAGTTTGTGGCTGTCTTTCCTGGGCCAGGTGTAAATGGTGCAGGGCCAAGCTGTGCATCAAGGCCAGTTTCCACCAGCAACATGGCCAGGACAGGTCAGCAAAAGGCCCAAGACTTCCCAAGATCGGCCCTTACCTACTAGCTGCCTGTTAGACTCAGTTACTGAAAGAGCCTCTGGTAGTATATGAGTTGCTTGAGGGGCACTCTCAATGAGTCATCAGGAAGGGGCAAGTAGTATTCATCAGATTTATATAGATTCAAATGTGGTACCAATGCTGGGTTTAAGACCATTTAGCAATAATCATAGGATATACCACGGTCTGCAGCCACTTATGAAGGTGTCCTTAGCCCTTTTTGGTGTGGTAAGGTCTCATGGATTCATCAGAGTGAGGCCAGCATTGTTCATTAGGTTCAAAAAGACCAAGATTTTGCCATATGAACAGATGATTCTATAAAATTGAACATGTAAGATAAAAATGACCCTTGCCCTAGAGCCACACAACTGAATTTGTCTTGAATTCTGCCCAGGCCTCATCCAGAGCCTGAGTGCAGCAGGATGGGGAGTATGGAGGGTAGGGTTAGAAGATCTCCCATAGCGGGTACAGGTCAGGCTCATAAGAAGAGAGGGGAATGGCTCTTGCCCCGGAGCCCCATAACTCAGTTTCTGACACTCACAGAATCCACCTGGACTCTACCCCATTGGACTATTCTGCAGGGTATGAGCTCAGAAGGCTGGGGCAACAGGGAGTTGGGAAATTGAGGCTATTACATTCCCCCAGGCTGATGTCCTAGGGAGAGGAGTGCTTGAGCCAAGAAAGATGCCCTCTATGGTGGTTGGGAGAGGGACTCAGTATAGGGACCCTGATAGTTGTCCCTTCAGCTTTCTTTCTGGAGCTGCACACCCAATCTCCCCCAGCATGACTCTAGTCTGCTCTGAGCCACCCTCCCTCTCCTGGAGCTCAGGGTGAGTCACTACAAACAATGTTTTGTGCATTGGCCCTTTAAGAGGGCACCTTGGTTTTTAGCAGACTCCCATCTCTCCCTGGCAGACTAAATCTCTGATTTTCACAGCTAAATGTTATATGGGCTCCTCTTCCTGGTTTTATTGCTCTAAGCTGGGGAGCCCAGCATGGGATTGAGACCCTTCACTCCTCAAGGGGGACCTTTGCAGCTGAGATTTCCCCCAGATTCTCAGCTGCTGCCTGTGAGAACAGGAATCGTCTTTTACATGCCTCAGTCCTTCCTACCAAGCTCCATGTGTTGTCTTCTGTAAATCCTTGGTTGTAAGATTTCTCTTCAGCTAGTCTTCAACTGGTTATTCAGGTTGATTGTTCTATATTTCACCTATAATTCCAGTTTAGTCCTGGGATATGGTAAGTGTAACTTCCACCTGCCTTCTTCTCCATTCCCCAAATCAATGTTTTCTTTTTTTAAATTGATTTGAGAGAGAGAGGGGAGAAGGGAAGGGGTAGAGAGATAGAAATACTGATGAGAGAGAAACATTCATTGGCTGCCTCCTCCATGTCCCCTACTGAAAATTGAGCCCACAACCCAGGCATATGCCCTGACTGGGGATTGAACTGGTGATCTCTTCATTCATGGCCAATGCTCAACCACTGAGACATACCGGCTGGGCCGAAAATCTACTTTTTCTAATATTAAAGAGTAGCCATGTCAGCTTTATCTTTCTTACCTTTTGCTTGGTTATATTTTTAGTGCACTTTTAAACACTATAATTGGGTATTTGCTGTTGTTGTTGTTTTAATTGCAACTTGATATTCTTTGAATTTAAATGAAAATGTTCAATACATTATATTAATGGGATTATTTATGACTGAGAATAAGACTGATATTCTGCTATTGTTTTCTATTTTTTCCCATGTAAGTTTTATCCTCTGCTCTTAATTTTCTGAATTGTTTTATGCTAACTTAACATTATTTAGTATTGTTTTATTTAATCTATTGGCTTTTTAGTGATACTTGTTCATATTATTTTTTTAGTGGCTATACAAGGGTTACCATTCTGTCCCATTCTACTTAAAGTTAATATTGGATTACTTTACAAAAAATAAAGGAACATACAAAATAACCCACTTCTATTTGAACCCCATTCTCTTTTGTTATTGCTGTCAAATATTTTCACCTAAATATACATTATTTAAATGAAATCTCACAATAAGATATCAATGCTTTAAACAGTTTTCTATTGAAGAAGTTAAGAGATGGGGAAAATAAAAGCAAAAATATCCTTTAATAGTTATCTATGTATTAACATGTTAGGTATTGTCAAATTCTCTCTGTACATCAAAGTTTGTATTTGGTATCATTAATCTTCAGCCTAACTAACTTTATTTTGCACGTACATTTGCTGACAATGGATTATACCAGTTTGAATATTTAAAATTACTATATTTCACCCACTTTTAAAAGATTAGTTTTAAAATTTATTTTTCACTTATAGTTGAAATAAAATCTATATATATAAAAAGCCAGAGACTGGAACGCCAGAACAATCAGAATGACCGGTCACTAAGACGCCCACTGCTGGCCTGATGGTGGGGTGGGGCCAGCTGGCCAACCTCCTGCGGCCCCTCCCCCCAGCTGGCCCTGCACCTGATGGGCCTCTCCCACCTCGATTGAGGGCGGGGCAGTCGGCTAACACCCCCACGGCCCCTCCCCCCACCTGGCCCCACTCCAGATGGCTGGCCAACCTCCCCCCATCTCCTCCTCCCAACAGGCCTGGCCCTGATCCACCCCAATTGGGGCTGGGCCGGCCGGATCCCACCCATGCATAAATTCATGCACTGGGCCTCTAGTATATAATAATAGTTTCTGGTGTACAACATAGCGATTAGACACTTATATAATTTGAAAAGTGATCAACATTATACAAGTTATTACATTATTGACTATATTCTATTCTGTACTCTATACCCCCATGACTATTTTTGTAATCGTCAATTTGTACTTTTTAATCCATTTCACCATTTTTACTCATTCCTCCACCCCCCTTCCATTTGGTGACCATCCATATGTTCTCTATATCTATGAGTTTGTTTCTATTTTGTTTGTTCACTTACTATATTTTTCAGATTTAACATATAAGTGAACTCATATGGTATTTGTCTTTTTCTGTCTGACTTCACTTAGCATAATATTTAGCTGTCAGGGGAGATACTATGACCATTTCTGAAGGATGTTTTTGCTTGCTATAGAATTCTGGGTGAAATTATTTTGGTTTCCTTTCAGCCCTAAAAATGTTACCTGCTTGCCTTATGACAGACATTGTTTCTTAAGAGAAGTTAGCCACTCTATTTATATTTGTTTCCCTATAATAGGATTTTTTTTCTGACTGATTTTTTACAGTTGTCACTTTATCTTTTGTTTCTAATGGTTGAACAATATGTATGTATCTACGAATGTTTCTTCATGCTTAAGGTTTACTTCTTGGATGTATAGATTGTTTCTCCCAACTTAGGGAATTTTTCATTAAATATTGTTTTATCAGATATTGCTTTTGTATAATTGTCTCTCTTTTCTTGTTCTGAAACCCTGAATAAGATTTGTTAAAACTTTTCATTCTATCATTTATGTCTTATGCATTTTTTTAATAGTGTGAATTTGTATTTCTATGCTTCTATTGATTTATCTTCTACTTGTTAATGCACTTTTAAACATGTTCAGTCATTTCCTAATTTTATATATTGTGTTTTCTCAACACATAATATCCATCTTGTTCTCGTGTCTTCATTATTTTTATTATGGTAAAATTTATATACAGTGAAATGCACAAATTATAATATACAGTTCAATAAGTTTTGACAAGTCCACACATCCACATCAACTATGCCCCATTTAAATATAGAATACTAGAAGCCCGATGCACGGGATTCATGCACTGGTGGGGGTGTGGCCTGCAGGGGTCGGCCTGCTGTGTGAGTGCACTGATCCCAGGGGACAGCTCCTGCTTTGAGCATCTGCTCCCTGGTGGTCAGTGCATGTCATAGGGACTGGTCATTCTGGTCATTCCGCCGTTTGGTCACTGGGCTTTTATTATATAGGATTGCCCTTCCCTCAGAAATTTCCTTGATGCCCTGTTCCATCTATGTTTATGTGGGTTGAACTATGTATGATTTTCTGTTTGTTTATTTACTTAGATTCAGTTCCCTTGTGAAATTCTCCAACTTTCCTTAACATTGTCCATTTTTTCTCTAACAGAGAAATATTAATCTTGTCTCTGTCCTTCAGTGTTTGGAGAAAAACTGGTTTCTCAGCCTTTTTCCTCAGAATTTGCAAAAACCCTGAGCAAATAATTATAGAACACCAGCTTATCTCTTACTTTTCTTCACTATCTAGAATTGTGTTCTCTATTGTCCTCATTACTTTCCTGGCTTTAGGCAAAGTATTTTGTATTTTACTTTGGGGAACACTGGTTGGTTACAAAGTAATTCATCCTATGTTCTTTAGATAAAATTTTAATATGCAGGTATAAAAACTACTGGAAATATTATGTTATTAGACAAAAATATTACACAGATGAATGGAAAAATGGCAACAGGGTTCTGATAAACAGAATAAATTCTTGAAAATTAGCTTTCTAAGAGATATGAATTATGACTACAGAATATACACTTCTTTGAAGATATAAAAAAATATTTAAATATACAAAAATCCAGAAAGTTGTTGTGAACATGTACTATCTCTAAAAAGAATAACATTGAAGAAACAGTGCAGCTGAATGAATAAAAGGAAAACATGAAATAAATAGGGTGGTGAAACCTGGGATGTGGGGTAGAGGTGGGTTAGAAGAGGTCAATGAGGGGAAAAAGGGGGACATTTATAATACTTTCAACAACAAAGATTTTTAAAAAAGAAAAAAATGAAATAAACATCAGTGAGCTGAAAAGATTAATGAGAAAAAACCATCAAAATGTATAATTGTATATAGTATTTAATAACATGTATACATGTAAAAGTGATGGGTAAGAGATTAGTTTTGAAATCAAAGGCATAGTACAGGAAATTTTTTCACAATATTAAAATAATTTTGTAATATAAAGGATATGGAAGTCAAGAGGAGGGTGTAAGTTAGATATTGTGTTTAAAATATTGTTTGCTGAAAGGAGAAAGGCTTAATACTAGTAAGTATTGAGTATTCACAATGAAGGGAAATAAATATGGTTATTGCCATTAATTTAGGAAACAAGACAAATATGCTCCCACCACCGCTGTTTCTTCTTCTTCATATTATTATTATTTTTTAAAAATTATTCTTTTTATTACTGTTTCTTCTGGAGAACCTTGCTTATCCTAACAGGGAAAAAACAATATTGTCTCCAATTGTGGGGAAAAATTAAGCATTCAATTATTTCACTAACATATTGTTTTTCCTTAGTGAGAATTAGCTCAAAAGTTATTAGAAATGATATGAAATCAGTACATAAAAAGAAAAGAATTTTTAAACACATGGAAACATACAAATTAACAACTTTGCAATATACCAGAAATAAACCAACATTATAATTAAAGTAAAATGAGCCCTAGTCAGTTTTGTTCAGTGGATAGAGCATCGGCCTGCAGACTCAAGGGTCCCAGGTTCAATTCCAGTCAAGGGCACATTCCCGGGTTGTGAGCTTGGTCCCCAATAGGGGATGTGCAGGAGGCAGCCAATCAATGATTCCCTCTCATCACTGATGTTTCTATCTTTCTTCCCCTCCCTTACTCTCTGAAATCAATAAAAATATATTTTGAAAAAGTAAAATGAGTAGCATTATAGAAATACAAAGTAATAATTAGAAATATACTTAACAATATGTGTAACAAATAGGATAAATATTACAATAAATACTGATAAATATTATATAAATTTATTAAAGTATTTTATAAAAAATAAACAGAGAGACCTATGATTTTACTTTAAAAATTGTATGAGGTCAATATTGTGGGAAGAAATCAGTTTGTGATTGATTAATTCACATGGTCAATTCAATTTAAGGACTTGTATAACTTGACAAATTGATTTTAAGTTCATTTGTAATTTATCAAGAATACCCAATAAACTGAAAAGAAAGGTTAGGAAATCAATGAAATATCAATAAAGCTATAGTTAAAAATAAATTAAAATAAAAGCCTATGTACAATAAAATACAAAAAAGCAGAGGGTTTCAGTCTAAGAATGCTATGTAAAATAATACAGATAGACCAAAAACAGTGCATACATAGTTGGAAATTTGGCATTTGCCAAAGTTTGATTTATATAACAGCAAAAGTAAACAAGATTATTTTATGTGGTTCAGAGGAGAACAATTTAAGTTTTAAAACCATTATTTATTTTAACCTACATAAAACATTTATATAACAACTGCCTCAATTCACCTACTCTCCCCAAATTATAAACATTATATAGGACAAGCATATATTAAAAAGAGAACTAAGTTAAAGGTGATTTAAATAAAAGATTAAATAATCAGGCAGATGGCATACAGATATGTTAAAAAGGTAAAACTGTATACAACGATAAAGTTTTAGAATACTTTCAATATTTACTAAAAGATGATTGGAAGAATGGCTATTCATTTGGAGAAATTTTGAGTTAGGTACATAACTAAGAGTATATATTAAATAAGTTTTAGAAGCAATACATTTCAAAATCTATAATAATAAAAGCATAATATGCTAATTAGAATAGACATACCAATGACCTTCCGGACATCATTCTGGACATCCTTCCAGACTAAGCCGCAGCGGCAGGGGCTGAGGCAGAGGTGGTTAGGGGTGATCAGGCGGGCAGGTGAGCGGTTAGGGGTGATCAGGAAAGCAGGCAGGCAAGCAGTTAGGGGCAATCAGGCAGGCAGGCAGAGTGGTTAGGGGCAATCAGGCAGGCAGGCAGAGGTGGTTAGGGGCGATCAGGCGGGCAGGCAGAGTGGTTAGGGGCGATCAGGCAGGCAAGCAGAGTGGTTAGGGGTGATCAGGCAGGCAGGCTAGCCATTAGGAGCCAGCAGTCCTGGATTGTGAGAGGGATATCCGACTGCTGGCAGTTGGACATCCCCCGAGGGGTCCCAGATTGCAAGAGAGTGCAGGCTGGGCTGAGGGACCTCCACCCCCCCCCATGCACAAATTTGTGCACTGAGTCTCTAGTATATTAATAATATGCTACAAACTAACAAAAAATATGAGTCTTTTTTATAGTCTTGGGGAAAAAAGAATTTTTAAACAGACCTGGAACTCATGGGCAACATAGGAAAATATTGTCAGATTTTACTCCAAAAACTTTAAATATGTAATCTGAGAAAAAAAATCATGAACATAGCCAAAGAAAAATATAAAACTATGAGAAAATAATTACCTCATGTAAACAGAAGGATGATTAATTGTTGTGTTATATAACAAGTTCTACAAATGAATAAATTGATAACTAACTGAATGGAAATATGGACAAAGTCTATAAAGAGGTGATTCACACCGAAATACACAAATGATAAATAGCCTACAAAAGATGGGCTGCCACATAAATGATAGAAAATGCAAGTCAAAAATAATGATACCATTTCATTAATAATATTAAAACCACTACATTCTTTTAAAAAATATATATTTATATTGGTTTCAGAGAGGAAGGGAGAGGGAGAGAGAGATAGAAATATCAATGATGAGAGAGAATCATTAGTCAGCTGCCTCCTGTGCACCCCTATTGGGGATTGAGCCCACAACCTGGGCATGTGCCCTGAAGGGGAATGGAATTGTGACCTCCTGGTTCAGAGTTCCATGCTCAACCACTGAGCAACACCAGCCAGGCAAAAATGCTACATTCTTAACAAAACATGGTGTTAGGAGTGATGTGGAAACATGTATTCTAATGTTATGTTGATAGGATTGATTATTATATGCAAAGCAAAAGGTCTTAAATTCATATATGAATTTGCTTTGGAGGGGAAGCTTGCATTTGCATTTGTATTTCATGATAAGGTTGTCTATTTCTGCAAAAGGCAAGTTGGAATTTTGGTAGAGATTACATTGACTCTGTAGAACAATTTGATTTCTATTTCCATCAAAATTTTGAGGCTTTTAGTATATAAACATGGTCTGTCTTTGAATTCAATAGTTATTATTTAATTTTTTAAATAATGCTTGGTAGTTTCAATGTATAGGTGTTGCACTTCTTTGATTACATTTATTTATAAGTATTGTACTAAAACGTTTATGCATTTTAGATGAAATTGATTTCTTAATTTCATTATTAGATTGTATAGTGCTAATGCATATACATACAGCTTATTTTTGTTTTTTGATCTTATGTCCTGCTACTTTATTGAATTTATTAGCTCAAAATTTGTGTGCATGTGGCTGTTATTTAGAATTTCTATGTATAAGATCATATCACTTGTGAATAGAGGTAGTTTAACTTCTTTCTTTCTATTTGGATGACTCTACTTTTTTAGTGCTTAATTGCCCTAGTTAGACCTTTCAGTACAATGCTGAATAGAACAGATATCATGTGCAATTCCTGATCTCAGGAGAACATTTTTCATTTTTTATCCTTCAGTATCAGAGTGAGGAAGTTCCCTCCCATTCCTTTTATGTTTAATGTTTTTGTCATGAAATGGTATGTCAAGTACTTTTCTGAATCTATTGAAATGTTTGCTTTTTTATTTTATTCTGTTAATACGGTATATTACATTGAACTTTTTTTCATATGTTGAATTAAACTTGCAAACTGGGACAAATCCCAGAAGGTCATTGTGTCTAATCCTTTTAATATACTATAGAATTCAGTATGGCATTGTTTTAAGAATTTTTGTATCAGTATTCACAAGGGATTTTTATCTATATTAATTGTTGTTGTTTCTAATTTCTCCTGTGATTTCTTCTTTGACCCATTCAATACTCAGGAACATACTGTAGGATGAATAATGTCTCCCAAAGAAAATATGTTGAAATCCTAACACCCACTATTGCAGGATGTGACCTTATTTTGAAATAGGGTTGTTACGGAGATAATTAGTGAAATTCAAATGAAGCCATACAGGAATAAGGTGGCCCCTAATCCAAGATGACCACTGTCCTTATTAAAAGACAGACATGTGAAGGCAGACACACACAGACAAAATGCCTTGTGACAGTGAGTTATGTAGCTTCAATTTAAAGAACAACAGGATTTTCAGGAAACTACCAACTACTAAGAGGCAAGAAAGGATTCCCCTACTGGTTTTATAGAAATTATGGCCAGCTAAGGCCTTGATTTCAGATTTCTAACCTCTCAGGTGAAGAGTCAATAAATGTCTACTGTTTTATGTCTGTTTCAGCAGCCCTAGAAAACGAATACAGAGTGCTTATTTTTACAACTTTATTCAAGAAATATTGAACAATATACTTGCACATATCTAAAATACACAACATTTGGTAGGCATATACATTGGTGCATAATTACCAAGATCAAGATAATTAACATTCCACCTCACATAGTTCACTTGTTTGTGTGTATATATGTGCACATGCACACACAGTGACAACACTTAAGATCTGTTCTCAGCACTTCCTAGAATATAATACTGTATTATTAACTATAGTCACCTTTCTGTACATTAGATCATCAGAACTTATTTTTCTTATAACTAAAGGATTGTACTCTTACCTACATTTCCACATTTCCCCTCCCCTCAGCTCCTGGCAACCACCATTTGTTCTTTTTTTTCTTTTTTAAATTAAACATATAAGTAATACTGTATAGTATTTATCTTTTTCTGCTTGGCTTAATTCATTTAGCACAATGCCCTCCAGGTTCATATAGTATGTTGTCTCAAATTCCTTCTTTTTCTTACAACTTAGTGATATTCCATTGCATATATGTACCACATCTGATTTATCCATTCATGCATTGAAGGACATTTAGGTTGTTTTCATATCTTGGCTATTGTGAATGATGCTGCAATGAAATGGGAGTGCAGATGTCTGATAGAGATTCAGATTTCATATACCCAGCAGTGGAATTGCTAGGTCATAATTTTCACATGTTTATGAGTTTTCAAATTCCATTTTTATTAATTTTTAAGTTCATTAGTTTAGAGACTATGCTTTCAATTATTTTAATTTTTAAAAATTTACTGAGATTAGTTTTGTGATATAATATAGGGTCGTTCCTGAAGAGTGTTCTATGCATACTTGAAAGGAATGTTTATTTGCTAATTTGGGGTGAAATGTTATATACTAGTAGATATGTCATTTCCAGTTGATTTTTAGTGTCACTCAAGTCTCCTAATTTTGTCTGATCTTCTAGCTAGTTTTTCTATCTATTATTGGAAGTGGATTAGTGATATAGTTAACTATTATTGTCAAACTTGCTGTTTCTTCCCTCCAATTTGTCAGTTTTGTTTAATATATATTGGGGATCTCTTGTTAGGTGCATATATGTTTAAAATTTAATATATGTTTATATAGTCACACTTTTATCATTATGTAATGTCCTTCTTTGCTTCTCATAACAATTATTGTCTTAGAGTCTCTTGTTTGACATTAAAATAATTACACCGGCTCTCTTTTAGTTACTCTTTGTATAAATTTTTTCCCCATCTTTTTACTTTGAACCTATTTGTGTCATTGAAAATAAAGTGAACCTTTTGTGAGAGCATGCAATATATTCATCCTGTGGTTGCAGCTGATAAAAATTACTCAGAAACATTTTATATTCAATTTTATAACTGTCTGTATTGTCTGAATATATTAATCAGCATTGATTGCAGTAAGACCAAAAAAAATTGAAGATATTTACATTAAAATAAATAGTTTCTAAAACACAGGCGAGGATGAAAGCAAAGTAACGTAATACAGATAGCAAATATTTGGAAACAAAGGGCAAAAGCATGGATTCAGGGCAAGAATTGCAAAGAAAACGACAGATGTTGAGACCAAGTGTTCACATGAAAGCAGGCATACTCCGTTGTTGACTAATGCCAAGGGGAGCCTTTTGTGAGGTTCTTCAAAGAAAATTTTTGGAATGTGAACAGCTCTGCCACTTGGACAACGACAATGAAAACTAGCTACAGTGATTAAAATGATGGACATATGTGTTCTTTATAATCTATTACTACCAGAGTTAAAATAATGTGTTAAGCATCTGTGTGATTTTTCCATTTCATTTTATAGCTACTAAAGTTTTTAGGAACATAGGTAAATTTTAAAACTTACAAAAAAATTGGTATTCTACATGGGGAGAATTGAGAAGATACGAGTTTCTAACATTCTTACTATGTATTTATGATATAATAGCCAAGTAACTCTGGGTCATTATAAGATCCTTAATGAGGCAAAGAGATCTGAAAGTACAGGCGTATTGCCTAAGAAGCCAGATGTTTTGTTCGTTCTGCTACTAGGTTGCATATTTGATCTTATTACCATCATTTACTACATTGCTACAAAGGATGTCTCAGATTAGTCCTTACGAAAGTATAATCTTTGCCCTGGCCAGTGGTGCTTAGTGGCTAGTGACGGCCCACACAACAAATGGTTGTGGATTCCATTTCCGGTCAAGGGCACCTGCCTGGTTTGCAGGTTTGAGCTTCGCCCCTGTCAGGGTGCATGAGGGTGGCAACTAATCAATTTGTATCTCTCACATTGATGTTTCTCTCTCTTTTCCCTCCCTTTCACTCTTACTAAAAAATCAATAGAAAAAATATCCTCAGGTGAGGATTAACAACAACAACAACAAAGTAGTTATCTTTAATTTTATTTCTTATATGTATCCATTGGTAACATTTAAAAAAATGTCCTCACCCAAGAATATATGTTTTTAAAAATTTTTATTGATATTTTTAGAGAGAGAGAGAAACATCGATATGAGAGAGAAACATCAATCGGTTGCCTCCCATAAGTGCCCTGACTGGGAATCAAACCTGCAAAATTTTATGGGAGGATGCTTCAACCAACTGAGGTACCCGGCCAGGGCATGACATTTTACACTTTAGAAATTAAAGACTAGTGGGCCAAAGACAGAAACCTGATGTTATCTTATCTGATACTAAAAATTCCCTACTTTGTCTTGTAATGGATACATATAAGAAATAAAATAATATATAATCTAGGGAATAAAATGTTATTGACCATAAAAATTTGATACATTTTACAATTGTGGAATACATAAAATACATACAAAGTCATAAGTAATAATATTAAAAATACCCTGGTACCTTAATTAAAATATAACAATTAATTAAAATATAACAATTAACCTTTTACTTAAGATTTATTTTTAAACAAACTGGTAGAACTTTATAGTAAACATTGTTTCTCTCCTCAGGCATATTCCCCATATACCCAGTTGAAAATGCTCTTATTTTACATATATATATATATATATACCTAAATGGTGGTGTAATATGTGCATTTGTGGAACTTGAATTTTTCACTCAATTTTATTTTCAAAATCTGTCCATGGTGTATGCCTATAGTTAAATTCAAAATCTGTCCATGGTGTATGCCTATAGTTAAATATGACATTAAACATACATATTAATTTTTTTTCTTCCTTAAATTCTGGAAAAATTTTAATAAAGCAGTATACCCAAAGGACATGTAGATTGTGGTGATAGCAAAGAGAGCAAGCCAACAAAACAAAGTTCAAAGCAGATGAAAGAATGGTTACTAATTTAGCAAACTGGAGAAAGCTAAAACTAAGTTTACAGGATATGGGAGAGGGGCAAGTCCAAAAGGAGTTCATTTTATGAGGCAAAATCCTAGTATTGTGTACCTCTGTAAGCAGGGATTTAGACTGAAAATGAGATGAGAGGATGAAGGCCCCTGTAACCCCTGGTTAATTTCTTCATCTCATGCTCCATCCAAGGCTCTCAAGAGACTAACATTCCTTCACTACTGTAGGAGTTGGAGGACAAGTAAGGGGTTGATTACAATGACATCTAAAAACGCAATTTTTAGATTGATACATATCTCCTACGTAGTACTAAGGTAGTAAACACATGATTCCATTCCTTTTTAAAAACCCGTATGTTTGTATATTACAATGAATGGGGAAAACAGCAATAATAATAACCATTTGATTTTAGGGTGTTTAAGATGGAATACAGACTGTGACAAATGAATATAATAAACATATAATATCCTACTGAAGGGGGTAGGAAAGAGGTTGACAAAACTAATCTTGCGAAGTGATA
>NW_005871334.1:1396026-1450288 GCF_000147115.1 Myotis lucifugus | reverse complement strand
CCCAAACACACACACATACTGAGTGGCCAGATTATTATGACCACCTGATGTTTGTAAGCAAATTAGCTATAATTTCGCGCTGAAGTTGCTATAGGGCCAGACCATTATAAATAAGGAAATAGGGAATCACTTCTACCATGACAGTAGAAGTGATTCTTTTTCTGAAGATATGGGTAAACAATGCGATTTAACAGCCTTTGAATGTGGGAGATATACACACACACACACACACACACACACACACACTGAGTGGCCAGATTATTATGACCACCCCATCAATAATTCATTGGGCCACCTTTTGCCTTCAATACTGTGACGATTCTTCTTGGCATTGACTCCACGAGATGTTGAAAGGTGATGCGAGGAATCTGACACCATGCCTGATGAATAGCACTGTCCAGTTCTGAGATTTGATGGTTGTGGAACCAGCTGCTTGATGGCTCTTTTAACTTCATCCCACAAATGCTCAATTGGATTGAGACCTGGTGATTGTGGGGGCCACATAAGCAAGGTAAAGTCTCTCTCATGTTCTTGAAACCACTCCTGCACAATACGAGCACCGTGACATGGCACATTGTCTTGTTGGAAGAAGCCATCTCCATTGGGATACACCATCAACGTGATAGGATGAACTTGATCAGCAACAATACTTAGGTATGTTGTGCTATTCAGACGTTGTTCCACATGAATTAAAGGGCCCAAATCATGCCAGGAAAACATGCCCCAAATCATAACACTGCCCCCACCAGCTTGAAGGGTTGTACTCATGCATGTGGGGTGCATGCTTTCATGCTGTTTCCGCCAAATTCTCACTCTGCCATCTGCATGATGCAACTGGAAATATGATTCATTGGACCACATGACTTTTTTCCAATGCTCGACTGTCCAATCCTTGTGTTCCTGTGCGAATTGGAGATGTTTTATCTTGGTAACTGCAGACAGCAAAGGTGTTTGACAGGCCTTTGGCTTCCATATCCCATACGATGCAGTGTATGGCTAATTTGCCTACAAATGTCAGGTGGTCATAATAATCTGGCTACTCAGTGTGTGTGTGTGTGTGTGTGTGTGTGTGTGTGTGTGTGTGTGTATTCCACGTTCAAAGGCTGTTAAATCGCATTGTTTACCCATATCTTCAGAAAAAATCACTTCTACTGTCGTGGTAAACAACCTGCTTCCCTATTTATAATTGTCTGGCCCTCTAGCAACTTCAGCACAAAATTATAGCTAATTTGCCTACATATGTCAGGTGGTCATAATAATCTGGCCACTCAGTGTATATATCATATTAAATGTGTTGGCCAAGGGAATGAGAATGAATAAAGAGGAGAGATTATAACACTTATTCCTTGGGTACATTAAGTTTAGATGACAGAATTTTGAAGACGAATCAGAAGAGGAGATTAAGAAGAAACAGCAAGTATGTTATGAAGGAATGCAGAGGAAATGGAATGTTTCAATCCAAGTGAAGAATATGATTCTAGGAAGGAAAGAGCTCCTCTGTCCAGTAGTTTATGATAGAATGTATACAACAATGACCACTGGATTAAGGAGGTCACTGTTGACCTAGATAGAACCATTTCTGTGGGTTAGTGTGGGGGAAAGTTCTGATTAAATTGGGCTCAAGAGAAAATATGAGAATGAGAGACAGTGAATACAGAAATCTCTACATTTACTTTGTACTTATTTATTTGAACTATAAAGTTATAGTAACATGATTATTTCTCTCAAAAACAGTAGAAAATGTCTTCAAGTATTTTAAGAGCTTTCTAAAAATAATGCTTCTAGAGTTGTGTTGAAGATAAATGATGATTCATATTTAATGAAAACACCAGTTTAGGTTGTGACTCCAAATTCACTAAATAAAGTAGGGTTTGACAGAATCTTACATTTAAATATGAGGTTGATGCTTAACTTTGAAGCCCTATTATGAAAGCATTTTTATGGAATCAGATTATAACAAGCATGAGGTCTATCTTGGTTCAGATACTAATGTGACATTATATCATATGTGACAATATAACATTTAATTTTCAATTACATATATATTTTATGTACCTCTCAAATCTTTATTCAAAAATAGTGACTCAGTTAAATGGCTATTTCAAGGGGAAATTTTTAACTTCTTTATTAAAAAACTTTCCATTAATTGCTAAACAGTTGAACCCATATAGTTGTGTATAACTAGATATTGTGAGGACAGTATTGATCAAATCAAGGGCATCTCTTTTTCAGATGCAAAATAAGATATTGTCATAGTGCTCATGCATTCTATATAAGCAATGTTAAAAGGTAAAACATTCTGTAAAACATTGAATGTAATAACAATAATTTTGGGCATTAGTAGTATTGAATCTTTAATCCTCACATTGAGAGCATACTTTATTGAAATATATTGATAGTATATTAAGAACTTTGAGTGAACACCTCCTACTGCTAAGGCATCATATTTGGTTAAGAACATAATGATCCTAACTTTCATTTTTAACAAGGACAACTGGATCAGAGTCATATGACTAAGTTACTTCACTAGGTAAGCCTTCTAATTACACAATTGTTTGTACAAATTTTAACTTTTCTATATTTATCACAATGATTCATTTACTAAACTAGAGTTGATTTACAAATTAAGACAGGAAAATTTTTCATGCCTTGACAGTCTGAAGGTATTAGCTTCAAACCCCACAAAATCACTTATGAGCTAATCCTAAACCAAATACACCAACAGAACCATTCTCAAAAATTCTAAGAGCTGGACATTCTGAGTCATGATGGTGATGCTATATGTTAGAAAAGATTAAGCTGACCAGGAGAAGAAATACTTAATGGCATATTGACAAACATGAAAATGATATAGTATTTTGAGACAGAAAAATCCTTAAATTGTATATGCCTTGTTAATAGATGTATTTATAATTCCAGATGCTGCATAAAACAATTTCCATGGACTTGTTAACAGTAAGCTGCGTTTTAAAATTATTTTGGGAAGGCAAAAATTTAATTTGTGGGTTATTGAAATCCACTATTACGAACAGAAAAACACACAGATTTGTAATGAAAATCACACACACAACATTCACATACACACACGTTTATCCCCAGAAATTCAAGGAATAATGGAATAACAAAAGTCTATTTCATGAAACACACATTATTTTGGCATCAATGCTCCAATAATTCCTGATGTTTCTCCTGACAATAACTCAGATTGTTGCAATAAAGATTGTGTTTGATTATTTGGATACCTGTCATGCATAACTGCAGGGCAGCTATAAAAAACAGGATTAATCAAAGTAGGATTATAATTTTCTGCAACACCTGTTTCGACCAGCTGCCTCTGATTGTAGATTCTATTCCTCTAGTTCTCCCAAATCACACAATAAAGCAATTTAGAAATCAATGGAGAGTCCAGTGTCACAATGCCAGTGTGGAAGTCAAACATTAGAGCAGAGGAACCTTTGAGCTCCCTGATTTAATTTGTTTAGATTATTCCAGAAAGAGAAGAGCAAGCAGGTGGTGCAATATGTTGGACTACAGTAAAAATGTTTCTGTTTTAAAATGTTTATACTGCTTCTCGTTTTTGGTTAAATTCAATTTGACTTAAGAAGTAGCACTGATCACTTGTGAAGTACTGTAAGTGTATAAGTGAAGTGTGGGACACGATTTCCATCCTGAAGAAGCTGTTGGTATGACTGGGGAAACAATAATTTAACAGATCAATGAAATAGTCAAGTTCACATGTACCGTGAAATGTCAGAGAGAACAATGAGTGAGGAGGATAAGTAAGATTTCTTATGGGAAGAGCACATTGTTGGTGTTTGATGGACCACACTGAATGGAAGCAGTGCCACCAGCTCCTGACATATGGGATAATTGAGGGTTCACTGTCACAAGTAATTCAAAGTGTATTAAAATATATTGAAGATTTCTGCCATAGGCATGTGATCTATGATATGTTACATATCATTCATTCTTCTGTACATGTGTGTATATAAAAAGAGAGATACATGTATATGAAAATGGCAGAGTTTATATTCAGGTATTTTAATTTTAAAACATTTTACCCACATCAATTTAATATGCTTTAAATGCTGTGATGGTTAAATGTCAATCTTTGATTTATCTCGTTTAGTGGTTCCTTTGAGTTTCATATCTTAATTTAATTTGGAAGTAAACAAATATTCTCAAGTGCATAAACCTTCTCTTCTGTTCTGAAATAAACCACATTTATAGTCTTCCCTATAACTTGAAATATGGACTAATATAATTAAGGCTCTTTTAATATTATAAAAATGCTAATTATCTAATTAACAAAAACAATGATTGGCAAAGAGATACATATATACAGCCACCGAGCTAAGGAGGTTTTACTTTAGCTCATGAGATTAGTATTCAGTATAGTGTCTGTTATAAACTATCCATCCTTTTTGTTTATTGAAAATGAAGACTTGTCCTTAGCACAAATGCATTTAGAATTCTTATTTGCTCCCTATTGTCACAAGTACTATAGACTATGAATTCAGTTAGTTGTGAATTGAAAACATAGAGTTACAGTTGAAAATACAATTTAGAATAAGATTCAGAAAACTCAAGTTTCAGCTCCCTCTTATTTTTAAAAAATTAAATTGATAAAATTTAATTGTATACATTTTCTAAGTTTATTTTCAATGAACAATTAGGACTCTCTCATATATAGTAAGTCCTCAATGGCATGGATAGGTTATTGGAACTGTAGTGAAATGAGGTATAGCAAAACCAGTTTAACCCAGGGCTAACTATATAAACAAGGGTTAAGTAACTATAGCATCTCATCAATATTATCTATACTAATAAAAGGGTCATATGCTAATTAGACCAGGAGACTTTCCAGGAGACCAGCTAGGGAGGGCAGTTGGGGGCCATGAGGCCAGCCAGGGAGGACTGTTGGGGGCCATGAGGCTGGCAGGGGATGGCAGTTGGGGGTGAGCAGGCCAGCAGGGGGGGCAGTTGGGGGCAAGAAGGCTGGCAGGGAGGCAGTTGGGGATGACAAGGTCAGTGGGGGGGGGCAGTTAGGGGCGAGCAGGCCAGCAGGCAGAGTGATTAGGGGTGATCGGGCAGGCAGGCAGGGGAGCGGTTAGGAGCCAGCAGTCCCGGATTGCGAGAAGGATGTCCAACTTTAGGCCCACAGGGATCGGGCCTAAACCGGCAGTCAGACATCCCCTGAGGGGTCCCAGATTGGAGAGGGTGCAGGCCGGGCTGAGGGACACCCCCCCGCCGTGCACGAATTTCTTGCACTGGGCCTCTAGTATTGAATAAAATTATGTTATTCAAGGGCCTGCTATATTTTGAATGTATTGAATCTTTTGTAAATTAATGTTAAATATCAGTATAAGTAATACACTACTATAACAAACTAAGTTTCTTCAACTAGGAATCAGTCACATAGTATGTCTGGACCTATTCAGGCAGCATATTCTTAGCCTAGTTGTTAATTATATAATTGCCTTAGCAAAACTCCTGGGGTATGATGGAAGAGAACTGCACCGAAGTGGTAAGTCCTCTCTTCTTGGCTCCCTCTTTTTCTTGGTATTCATTCAGCATACCTTCCACATGCATTTGGTGAGTGCCTTTCATGTGAGTGGATTTAGTCAAGGCATTTTGTGTATGTGTGTATTAAGCTCTGGGGGCAGGGTGGACTGGACTTGAATCACTTTAGGGTTCCGTTAATTGTATAATGGTGAACTCAAAAAATGCTAATCTTTGAAATCTTGCTGACAAATTAAAGCACAATAATGTAGCTAGATGACTATATTAAATGAGTTGTGGAGTAAAATATAAAAGAAATAAAATACAGAATAATTGTTTGTATCTATGTGTATGCGTGTGTGAGTACTTGTGGGGTGCACTAAAATTTAAAAGCACTTCATTTCATTCATATATATTTTTATTTGTATATTTGTCATATATTGCGTGCACACATTGTGTTGGGTATTACTAAATAAAAATGACAAAGCACAACAGATTGGTGCCAAAACAGAGCTCAAACAAAGAATCTCAACTGTGATATACATATCTATCAATTAACTCATTCCTATATTTTCAAAATTTCTTTTTTCAGCTTTCTTACCAAAATATGCCATAACTTCCTCTTAGCACTCTCAGCAAATCATATTTTTTTCCAGTTTCATTGAAAATTAAAATCTGTAAGGCAAACATTTTCTCAAATTCTTGGAATTATGCTTTTCTCATTTAGTACTTTATCTGTAATTTCTAGATTTTTGAATTTATTTAAATTAATCTAATATAGAATAACGTTTTATATAACAGTAATCCTGATACTTAAAATGATCAATCTTTTTCATCCCTTGAAAATTTTAGGTCCTGGCATGCTAACTATCTTCAATGAATTCTTTTTTGTTGGTGGCCTATTTTATTTTTTAATTCCTTGAGTCAAAAATGGATAATATTAAATTTACCATACATTGATTGTATTTGAAAATCCCAAAACCTGCAAAAGGAAAATAAGCTTCGAGATAAGTGAAGCACTATATTCAAATTGCTGGGAAAATATCATTCTGGAATTCTATATCCATTAAAGCTATCCTTCTGAAGTGACTTTGTCAATTAAACAAAGGCTGAGAGAATTTGTTACACACAAATATGTTGTACAAGAAATACTAAAGAAAGTCCCTTCTCCTAAAATATTTTTATTTTATTTTAGATATCTGCACAACTTCTTTTAAGTATTTTCTCAAATGCCACATTCTCAGTGAAGTCATGCCTGAAAAGTCAATCTTAAGAATTACGTTACTAACCAGTGTCATAGCCTATGCCCCTTCCTTAGATCATTTATGTCCTGTGTACTAGCACCATCCTGTGTACTATATATTTGACAAATGTCTCCCCAATCAGAACATGAACTCCATGAGGACAAGCATTTTGTATGCTTCTTCTTCACTTCTATAAGGGCTCATCCCCAGTAGGGGGTGTGCAGGAGGTAGCTGATCTATTCTCTCTCTCTCTCTCTCTCTCCCCTCCCCCTCTCCTTCTGCCTCTCCCCCTTCCACTCCCATCCTCTCTCTAAAATCAATAAAACACATTTAAATATATATTTGTATATTTTGGCAGAATTGCCTAGAGTGGATGAACCATTTAAGAGAACCAGTAAGGGATGGTGAGGCATCCAGACATTAGCAACATGGGAAGCAGTTATTACCCATAGGGCTGAAGGGATAAAGGCAGGAAATACAGTAATGTAAATGGAGCAGTGTCAGAGTCAGAGGTATGGAGGGTCTGCCCAACAGGATGAAGCTTTAGATAATCCCAGAGACCTGATGGGACAAGGCATCAGTGCAGATAAATATGCCAACCTCTTCTCTTTTCACTAGTCTGATGATCTCCAGCTGGTGACTTCCTTTGGCAGAACCTAATCAAAAACTTAATATGGATGACAACAGTCTTCCTGATTATAGAAAAGGCTGAGAAAGATAGAGAAAGAATGGGGGAGGGGAGAGGTAGCAAGAACAAACTATTCCTCTGTCTTTCCAAGGGCTTAAAACTGGGGCTTATTGGCCAATTATGACATTTAAAAAAACTAAACATCTTGAACTTCTGATTTATGAATACAGTTTTAAAGTAAATGGACCTTATTTTTAAAATAAATGTATCAGAAATTATAGATCTGAATGAAGATTGATAGCTTCAAGGTAGTTGCCTTCCAAAATTATACACTTAATCTACAGTCATCTCTCTCCTCACAATTTAAAAAATTCCCTTGTTGCATTAAAAAAAAACCACCACAAACTGTTTTTTTTTTATTTGAATGTTTTTAAAGCATAGACTTTGAGGATAAATACATATTTTGTAAATAACCAAAGTCATTATAACAAAGCTAATTAGCAAAATGGTAATCATTTTAGGAAATTGTTTTTTGTGTGTGGCAAAAATCAGGGAAGCTATGATAATGAGACTGATTCTCCAAGCCCCATGTAGAAGAGGTCATTCTACTTATAATTAAACTACTTTATGTTATATAGTCATATTACATGGGACAGTAGACTATCCAGAAAAAAAACAACTAAACTTTTAATTCACTGTATATTGATATGGCAGGGAACTCTAAAGATTTAAAGTATATTTATATTGATGTAAATTTCCAGTTTCCATATTCATTAAGTTCTGACCAGTATTCTGATTTGAGTGTCTCTTGGTGGTAACAAGTAGAAGTACCTTATTAACCTTTTGAAACTCATTAATGAGATAACATAATTAAGCTGTGTTTTGATAATTAATTGAATATGTGTTCTCTTGGTGACTTAACCAACAACCTTTTAAAAGGTGAAATGTTATCTCTCTATTATAGAAGAGAATTACTTCCTTTGTATCACTCTTCCTGAGATAAGAAATAATGTTAGGTATATGATAAAAAGTTAAAAAAAGGAGATGGATTTGGGGTTGAAAGTCTTATTCTCTTTTTAGCTGTATGATTTTGGTATGTGACTAAACCTTATGTTTCTCTATAAAATGATAAGAAATAAGATTATGTGCCTTAGAGTAGTATGGGAATTAAAGTATATACTAAATGTAAAACATTTAGAGTACTGTCTGATATTGTCTTCATTATGTAAAAAGGGCAGAACAGTAAATATTTCCAGACTCCACAGATTTTGGACTTTATAATCCAACTAGAGGCCTGGTGCACAAAAATTTGTGCACTCGGGGGAGGGGAGGGGGGGGGTCCCTCAGCCCGGCCTGTGCCCTCTCGCAGTCTGGGACCCCTCAGGAGATAATGACCTGCTGGCTTAAGCCTGCTCCCGGGTGGCAGAGGGCAGGCCCAATCCCTAGGTGCAGCCCCTGGTCGGGCTCAGAGCAGGGCCAATCAGGGGGTTGGGCGCTGCCCCCTGTCATGCACAGAGCAGGGCGGATCAGGGGGTTGGGGCGCTGCACCCTGTCACGCACAGAGCAGGGCCGATAGGGGAGTTAGGGCACCGCCCCCTGTCACACACAGAGCAGGGAAGATCAGGGGGTTGGGGCGCCACCCTCTATCACCCACAGAGCAGGGCCGATCAGGGGGTTGGGGCGCAGCCACTGTCACACTCAGGGCAGGGCCAATGGGGAGGTTATGGCTCTACCCCGTCACACACAGAGCAGGGCCGATTAAGGGGGTTTGGGCGCCTCCCCCTGTCACGAACAGAGCAGGGCGGATCAGGGGGTTGGGGCGCCTTCCCCTGTCACACACAGAGCAGGGCCGATCAGGGGGTTGGGGCGCCTTCCCCTGTCACACACAGGGCAGGGCCGATGGGGATTGGGGAGCTCCCCGCTATCAGGCACAGAGCAGGGCTGATCAGGGGGTTGGGGCGCTTCCCCTGTCACGAACAGAGCAGGGCGGATAGGGAGGTTGTGGCCCCGCCCCCTGTCACACACAGAGCCGCAGGGCGATCAGGGGGTTTGGGCGCTGCCCCCTGTCACGCTGATCCGGTGCCAGGAGGCCTCGCGGCTCCGCTGATCCCGGTGCTGGGAGGCATATTACCCTTTTACTATATAGGATAGAGGCCTGGGGGCAGGCTGGTTTGCCCTGAAGGGTGTCCTGGATCAGGGTGGGGGTCCCCACTGGGGTGCCTGGCTAGCCTGGATGAGGGGATGATGGCTGTTTGCAGCTGGTCACACACCCTTCAGGGTGGGGGTCCCCACTGGGGTGCCTGGCCAGTCTGGGTGAGGGGCTGAAGGCTGCTTTCAGGCTGGTGGTTGTTGACTGAAGCTCCCAACTGCTCCTTTTTTTTCTCTCTTTTTTATTTTATTCTGGGCCAGCTTTAGCTCTGGCTCTAGCTCTGAGGCTTCCGCTGCTGAGCGTTCTATAATCGAAACAATGTATAACTCCAGCTCTGAGATCCCGGCTTTCTATATTTGTTAGAATGTTTCAAACTGCCAGCTCAGAGGCCGGCAAGTCAGGCGGGGAACGTTGGAGTCTGCAGTTACTGGAGCAAGCAAGCCTCATGTTCGCTTCCAGCTGCCTGGCTGCCGGCCGCCATCTTGGCTGACAGTTAATTTGCATAAGGATATGCTGATTAGCCAATGGTAAGGGTAGCGGTCGTACGCCAATTACCATGTTTCTCTTTTATTAGTGTAGATTGTGGAAATGGTGATATTTATCTTATATTTTTTTCTTATTTTTAATGGGTTAAATAAAAATAATAACTAATTATTTTCCCAGTAGCATAAATTTGACTTGAGAATAGCAAATTTACTTTTATCTCTTGGAAGTAAGGGAAGAATAGATTTTATTTAGTTAATCTACTCTATTTTAAACAGTTTTTCTTTACAATCTACTTTTGTTTATATAAATATCTTTATGACAAAATTGGGATCTCAAAAATAAATCTTTATACAAGCCATATTACATTAAAATAGCCATAGACAAAGAAATGACTTAATTTAGAATCTAATTTTAGTTCTCCTCCTACTTTACTTTGGACAAGTTGTAAAACATCCTGGGATTCCTTATCAGTAAATTGGGAAGATAAATTTCTAGGCCTCTTTCACAAATAACATGCACAGTCATTAGGGAAATGAGTTAGATCTAAGAGAAGCGGAGATATTCTAGACCTGTTATAACTTAAATAACTTCCAGCATGTGATTTAACATACCTATTTAAACCCCTGGTTCTTTCTTTGTGAAATATGCTTAATAATATTCCTATCACATAAGTTTCGAGGATGAAAAGTTGACAATTACATGAGGCATTTAAAGTGGTTTGTGATATTTTAAAATAACCATTTTGATAATAAAAATATATTGATACATTAGCCATGACTTTTTTTTTCTTTTTCAGTTGATATTTAATACTATTATATACTAGAGGCCTGGTGCAAGAAATTTGTGCACTGGCAGGAGGGGAGGCCCCTCAGCCCAGCCTGCGCCCTCTCACAGTCTGGGACCCCTTGGGGGATGTCCAAGTTGGCAGTCAGACATCCCTCTCGCAGTCTGGGGCTCTCGCAGTCCAGTCCGGGACCCCTTGCTCCTTACCGCTTGCCTGCAGTGGAAGCAGGAGAGGCTCCCACCACCGCCGCTATGCTTGACAGCTGTGAGCCTGGCTTCTGGCTCCGCGGTGCCTGTGGGAGCACACTGAACACCACAGGGCAGCTCCTGCATTGAGTGTCTGCCCCCTGGTGGTCAGTGTTCATCATAGCAACTGGTCGTTCTGAAGTTTGGTCGATTTGCATATTACACTTTAATTATATAGGATTAGTTTCAGGTATGCATTATAGTGCTTAGATAATTATATAATTTACAAAGTGTTCCCCCTATATTTCAAGTATCCACCTGGCACCATATATAGTTTTTATAATATTATTGACTATGTGTCCTATGTTGTACTTCTTTGAACTAAAAATATTTTTAAAAATGTTTTAGCTAGTTGATATGGTAAATTACATTGATTTTTGAAAGTTGACCCAAACTTACATTCCTGGAAAAAGTCCCATTTTGTCATGCTATTTATATCCTTTTAATATATTAACAAATGTATTTTTCAGATACTTCAAGACTTCTGCATCTGTATTCATTAGGAATTTTGGTGTTCAGTTTCTTCTAATTCTTTGGTTTTAGAATTAACTTAGAGTTATTAAATACATGATATGGGAACTTTATTTTTAAGGATTTAGAATTGGTTTTATTTCTATAATGAGTGTTTCTTAGAATTCACCAGTGAAGACCCCTGACTGGAGTGTTCTTTGTTGACAGTCTTTTTAACTATGAATTTAATTTAATTCATATGCATGAGGCTATTCAGAGTATCTCTTCTTGAGTGAGTTTTGATAGTGTCTTTAAACAATTAGTCCATTTAATCTGCTTTTTTGAATAAATTGGTATAAAGTAGCTCATAATCTACTATCTTTTTAATATCTGTATAATCTGTAGTGATACCACCTCTTTCATTTCTGATATTGGTAATTTGTTTCAACTCTCTTTTCTTAGTCAAGATATTTTGGTTTCATTGATTTTCCCTATTGTTCCCCCCACCCCATTTATTTCTGCTCTTATCTTTATTGTTTCCTTTCTTCTGCTTCCTTGAGTTTAATTTGCTTTTCCTTTTCTAACTCCTCAAGTTGGAAGCTTAGATCATTGATCTAAAACCCTTTCTTTTATTTTTTTACTTTTTTCATTAACAGTAGTTAATATTTTATTTTTCCTTCTAAATATGATTTATTCTAAACCCACCCACTTCTATAAATTCTATTTTAATCTTATTCAGTTCATGTTTCAAATTTCCCTTGCAATTTTTTTCTATAACTCATGGGTTATTTAGTAGTATGTTCTTTAATTTTTAAACATTAGGGGATTTTATAGATATATATTTGTTATTGATTTTGAGTTTTATGTTTTTTATTGTTTCCATGCAAGGAATTATTTACCATGCTTTTATTCTATTTAAGGTTGTAGAGATTTGTTTTAAATATTAGAATATGGTTTATCTTGCTGGGTGTTCCATGTTCACTTAGAAATAATGTATATTATCTACTCAGATGACTCATTCTATAATTGTCAATATGATAAAGTTAGTTAAGAGTTTGTATTCTATATATCCTTACTAAATTTTTAATCTGCTGTTCTATTAATTAGTCAGAGAGGTCTGTTGAAATCTACAACTATAATCATGAATTTGCATGTTTCTCCTTTAAGTATACAAATTTGAACCTGTGTCAGTATGTACACACACATTTACAATTGTTTTTGTCTGTTTGATGATCTCTTTCCTTTATCAATGTCGATACCTGGTAATTTTATTTTCTTTGAAGTCTACTTAGATACAATTTTAGTCATCTCAGTTCCCTTTGATGAAGGTTTGCATACACTTGCCACAAAATAGAGCTTCTCTTATCCTCTTACCAGCACCTGGTGGAAGTCCATTAACAAAAGCTCATACATACAGATGAAAAGATGCTCAAAGTCACTGATCATCAGAGAAATGCAAATTAAAATCACAATGATATACTATTATCTTCTCACACCTGTCAGAATGGCTATCATCAATAAACCAACAACCAGTGTTGGCAGGAATAGAGAGAAAAGAGAATCCTAGTGCACTGTTGGTGGGAATGCAGATTGGTGCAGCCACTGTTGGAAAGCAGTATGGAGTTCCCTCAAAAAATTAAAAGTGGAACTGCCTTATGACCCAGTGATTCCACTTCTGTAAATATATCCAAAGGAACCTGAAACACTGATTCATAAGAATATATGCACCCCTATATTTATTGCAGTCCTATTTACAATAGCCAAGATTGAAAGCAGCCCAATTGCCCATCAATAGATGAGTGGATAAAAAACAACAAACTTAGTGGTGGTTTTCCAGTGTGGTAATAACCAGAGAGAAAGAGGAGTGGGTATTGGGGGTGGGGGGTAAAGGCGGAATAAAGGTGATAAAAACAAGACTTTACTTGGGATGGCGAACAAGCAATTCAATATACAGATTATGTATTATAGAATTGTACACATGAAGGTTATATAATCTTATTAACCAATGCTACCCCAATACATTCAATTAAAAGGGGGGTGGGGGATTGGGGATATAAGGATATATTTGTAATACCTTAATCAATAAAGGGAAAAAAACTTACATAAATATAAAATAAATAAATAAATAAATAAATAAATAAATAAATAAATAAATAAATAAAAATTTTAAGAAAAGCTCATACATTTTGTTTGGGGGCTCCACGGGTGTCATATTTTCAGGCTAGCCTATATACTATCTTTAAGAATATTCTAAAATCTTGGTTGCTTTGCTTCCCTACTTTTTAAAAAAATACATTTTATTGATTTTTTTACAGAGAGGAATGGAGAGGGATAGAGAGTTAGAAACATCGATCAGCTGCCTCCTGCACACCTCCTACTGGGGATGTGCCCGCAACCAAGGTACATGCCCTTGACCAGAATCGAACCTGGGATCTTTCAGTCCGCAGGCCAATGCTGTATCCACTGAGCCAAACTGGTTAGGGCTGCTTCCCTACATTTAATAGCTTCCACCTCCTTCTCCCATGTTCTGACAAAGGTGAAATCGTTCTTCGGCCCAATCCCTCCTCAGAGGGATTTATCCTTTAGAATTCCATTCATCTATCTGCCTTACCAGTTCTTTTCTCTAATGTCCTAAAAATGTTATAATTGTGTAGATTATCTGGAATTTTCTTGTTGTTAAGAAAAGAATAAATTTTGTGGATTTTTCCATCCATAGTAAAAGCAAGACACAAATTTTCTTTAAAAATAAAATTATACTCAATATTATATAGTAAATTTAAATCAAGCTTATCATCTTAGTAATTTTCATTTTCTCATATATTAAGAGGTTGAAGATACTAGCAAGAAAATTTAAACATTTGCATGTTTATAAGTATTCTCCCATCGGCACCTTCAATTTACTAATGATATTAATAGATGATGTATCTGAAGTGCTTACAATTGGCAATACACTGTTTATGTTGCATTAACTATAGATACATTACCTCTTATACAACTGAAAAACTTCCTATTATCCTCACTTGATATATGAGAAACTGTGACTTAGAGATATCTAAGCTCTTGATATATCTAAGTTCTATAAAGCTCTTGCCTATATAGTCATTAAATGGCAGAGCTGGGATCTGAACCTGGGTAGTTTATCTCCAGACTCCAAGTATAAAGTAAAAAAAAATGTGCTAGCTTACAGAGGAAGAATTTGGAAAAGTAGGTCTTTGATTTATATTTGAATAGTATTGATATCGAGACACATTCATATAAGTCATACCAATGCAAGATCTGAGGATTTTAAATTTATGTCCTGAAGAGTGGTATAATAATACTGTATGTATTCCCAGGAAAAGAGGAAAAAGGTGTTGTAAGAGAGATTTCTCTTTAATGAATGTTTTGGTACTTCATCTTATTACCCTTTGTTTTTGATTAATTAATAGAACTAATCAAGTCTTTTAACTACCAAACATGGTCAAATATGGTTTTCTTTTTTAAAGCAGTGACTTTCTGGACTTTTTTGTCCAATAACTTAAGGCATACCTGTTTACTCATGATCCTTCTCTAAATCAGTAAGTATATATATAATAAAAGCTTCTAGAGGAAACCAAGATGGCGGCATAGGTAAACACTGGAAATTGCTGCCTCACACAACCACTTCAAAAATACAACTAAAAGACAAAATGGACATCATCCAGAACAACAGGAAGGCTGGCTGAGTGGAAATTCTACAACTAGAAGGAAAGAGAAAAGCATACCGAGACTCAGAGGAGGTGTGGAAGTAAAGTGCAGAGGTATGGAGGCGCACGTGGAAAGGGCTGGCAACTGAGGACTCGGTTGTCTTTTTCAATCGGAGGGAGTCTCAAGCTTCTGACTGCTCTGAACTCCAGTTCCGGGCGAGTCTCTGGGGACGTATACTCATACGGGGAGAAACTGGACTGTCTGGCATTGGGCGGAACTCGAGGGCGGCTTTCTCTCAGAGGTGCTTCCAGTGATTACCGCGGGACACTGAGACCCGGGGCCTCTTAGGGCAGGGCTGAGGATCAGCCATAGCTGCTTGCTCCACCCTGTTGATCCCCTGAGACCCCGCCCCACCCAAGCTGTGGCAGAGGCTTTTGCATATGAAAGGCCTGGCCCTTTGCAATCTGAAAATTACCTAACAAACTGCAGCTGGGTCAGAGAGACCCAGAACTTCCAAAAGAAGGCCCAAGGCCCCACAGCAGCTTCCATTGCTTCACAGCTGGGCCTCATTTGGGCACCTCCAAACCCCAAACAAAGAAGAGGAATCTGAAGATCTCTCCATAGCTCCTGCTGGGTAGCCTCAGGCAGAGGCTAAATTAGCACCTCCTTAGAGATCCAAGTGCCAGTGTACCCAGTGGTCAGAGTGGGACCATCCAGATTACAACACCTCAGATCCATAAGGGACACACTCAGGGGGCAGACTCAGTGAGCACCAAAGCCCCACTGAAGCAAGTCTTGCCCCAGAAGGGTGTCTCCAGCACAGAAGTTCTCCCACTGCAGACACAGCTGATTCTCACAGCCAATTGGCCTGGAGGTCAGTTCCTCCCAGTGATACCTACAACAATCAAGGCTTAACTACAACAAGACTGTGCACAAAGCCCACAAAGGGGTGCACCAAGAGTGTCCACCTCAGGTAATTGGGGAGGCTGAGTCACTGGGCCCTATAAGACACCTAGCACAGAAAGCCACTCTCTCAACACAGGTAAGCAGCCAAAATGTGGAGACAAAGAAACAGGTCACAAATGACAGAAATGGAGGAAAGAAAACTACTGGATATAGAGTTCAAAACCACACTTATAAGGTTTTTCAAGAATTTTCTAGAAACCACCGATAAACTTAGTGAGACCCTCAAGAAATCTAGTGAGACCCCCGAGGTTATGAAAAAGGACCAACTAGAAATTAAGCATACACTGACTGAAATAAAGAATATTATACAGAGTTCCAACAGCAGACTAGAAGATCGCAAGAATCAAGTCAAAGATTTGAAATACAAAGAAGCAAAAAACACCCAACCAGAAAAACAAAAAGAAAAAAGAAATCCAAAAATATGAAGATAGTGTAAGGAACCTCTGGGACAACTTCAAGCGTACCAACATCCGAATTATGGGGATGCCAGATGAAGAGAGAGAGCAAGATATTGAAAACCTATTTGGAGAAATAATGACAGAAAACTTCTCCTACCTGGTGAAAGAAATAGACTTACAAGTCCAGGAAGTGCAGAGAACCCCAAACAAAAGGAATCCAAAGAAGACCACACCAAGACACATCATAATTAAAATGCCAAGAGCAAAAGACAAAGAGAGAATCTTAAAAGCAGCAAGAGAAAACAGTCAATTACCTACAAGGGAGTACCCATACAACTGTCAGCTGATTTCTCAACAGAAACTATGCAGGCGAGAAGGGAGTGGCAAGAAATATTCAAAGTGATGAATACCAAGAACCTACAACCAAGATTACTTTACCCAGCAAAGCTATCATTCAGAAGTGAAGGTCAGATAAAGAGCTTCACTGATAAGAAAAAGCTAAAGGAGTTCATCACCACCAAACCAGTATTATATGAAATGCTGAAAGGTATTCTTTAAGAAGAGGAGGAAGAAGAAAAAGGTAAAGATACAAATTATGAACAACAAATACACATCAACAAGTGAATCTAAAAATCAAGTGAATAAATAATCTGATGAACAGAATAAACTGGTGAATATAATAGAATCAGGGGCATAGAAAGGGAGTGGACTGACTATTCTTGGGGGGGAAAGGGGTGTGGGGGGTGCGGGAAGAGTCTGGACAAAAATCGTACACCTATGGATGAGGACAGCGGGGGGCGGGGTAAGGGCAGAGGGTGGGGTGGGAACCGGGTGGAGGGGAGCTATGGGGGGAAAAAAAGAGGAACAACTGTAATAATCTGAACAATAAAGATTTAATTTTTTTAAAAAAAGCTTCTAGAAAAAAAATAGTTCTCTTTCTGTATGATGCATTATTCTGCCCTATTGTAATTCATTTTTAAAATGCTGACTATAAAACACTATTTTAGTTTTTATTGAGGTGTGATTGACATATAACATTAAGTTTAAGGTGTACAACATGTTTATTTGATACATTTATATATTGCAATTATGATTGTCACCATAACATTTGATGGCACCTCTATTATATCACATAATTATTTTTTTGCATGTGTGGTGAGAACAATTAAGATATAGTCTTAACAACTTTGAGGTTTCTAATACCAAACTGTTGACTATAATCACTTTGCTGTGCATTAGATCTCTGGGACTTATTTATCTACTAGGTTCAAGTTTATACCCTTAAACAACATCTTTCCAATTCCTCACCCACCAGTTCCTGACAACCACCATTCTATTATCTCTTTTTACAAGGTTGACTTTTTCTGATTTTATAAGTAAGTAATATCTTTCTTTGTCTGACATCTCACTTAGCATAATGCCTTCAAGATCCATCTTTGTTGCCAGCAGTGGCAGATTTTCCTTCTTTCTCATTCGTGTGTGTGTGTGTGTGTGTGTGTGTGTGTGTGTGTGTGTGTGAGAGAGAGAGAGAGAGAGAGAGAGAGAGAGAGAGAGAGAGAGAGAAGGAGAGAGAGAGAAAGACATATTCTTTATCCATTCATCCATTGATGGACAGTTAGGTTGTTTTCATATCTGGCTATGGTGCTGCAGTGAACATGGGAGTACAGATATCTTTTAAATATACTTTTTCATTTTCTTTAACCATAAGGTAGTTCTATTTATAATTTTTCAAGGAACCTCCATACTGTTTTTCATAGTGACTTTACCAATTTACATTCTTACCAACAATGTACAAAGTTTCCTTTTTTTTCCATGTCTAGTTAATGCATATTATCTCTGGTTTTCTTTTTTATTTTAAATTTTATTTTTCAGTTTATATTCAATATTATTTTGTTTTAGTTTCAGGTATACAGCTTGATGATTACCATTCTAACAGGTGTGAAATATCTCATTGTGGTTTCAGTGTGCATTACCCTATTGATTAGGGATGTTGAGCATCTTTTTATGAACCTGTTGGCCATTTGTATGTCTTTGGAAAAATGCCTCTTTGGTTCCTCTGCCCATTTTAAAATCAGATTAATTGGTGGGGTTTTTTTGTTGTTGTTGTTATAAAGTTGTCTGAGTTGTATATTGAATATTAACCCTTTATTCAATATACAGTTAGCAAATATTTTCTCCCATTTTATGGTTGCCTTTTCATTTTGTTGATTGCATCTATTGCTCTGCAGAGTTTTTTAGTTTGAATCAGTCCTACTTGTTTAGTTTTGCTTTTGTTGCTTGTGCTTTTGGCCTCACATAAAAAAAAATCATGCTAAGACCAAAGTCAAGGTCTTTCTATTTTTCTTCTAGGCCTTTTTATGGTATTAGATTTTATGTTTAAGACTTTAATCCACTTTGAGTTAATTTTTGTAAGTGGGGTAAGTTAGGAATTTAATTTCATTTTTCTCCATGTGCCTGTGTGGTATTCCAAACACCCTTTGTTGAAGAGACTTTTCTTTCCCCATTGAGTGTTCATGGCTCCCTTGTCTGTTTCATTTTATGGTTGTACTAGAGGCCCGGTGCATGAAAATTCATGCACTGGAGGGGGGTCCCTCAGCCTGGCCTGCCCCCTCTCACAGTCCGGGATCAGGGGAAGGTGATGCTGCCATCACACCTCTGCTGCTGCCACTGCCAGCAGCTCTAGCCTCAGCCAGCCCTGGTTACCTAAGCCTCGGGCAGCCCTGGGAAGCTGGGTAACTGACATCCGAGGCTTGCCTATGCCTCGAGTAGGCCCTGGGTAGCTGGGGGATGAAGGGACTGGGGGATTCTGGAGGCAGGCGCACCGCAAGGCCAGGCCTGCCTTGGGGTGGGTTCAGTCTTGCCATGCACCTGCTGCCCCAGCAGGGCTGAGGGGACTGGGTGCCGCCATCTTTGAGGGCGTGGCAGTCAATTAGCATATTCCCTCCTCACATATAGTCTGTAGATAATAATTATCTTTCCTCTAATATGACCTCCCATAATAACATGTTATTAATATGTTACACAATTTATCAGCTTAGCTAATTTAGATGTTCTGACAAGAAAGACAGGTACATTTTTGCTCAGTTATTTGTCCATCATTGTATCCTTCTCTCCAAAATCTTCCCTCAACTTCTATTTACGTTGCTAATCATATAGGAAAAATTACTACTCTTCCTGTGTAAAGTGACTATTTTTTTGGTCAAAAGTAGGGTATACAAAATTTGGTGGCCAACTATGATTTGTTTGTATCATTGAGAAATACACTCTATTATCAAAACTGTTTATCCATCAAATGTCTGATTTATATTTTGCTTAGCTACTCTTAAAGATAAATTTCACAGAATATAGTTTACTATAACTTTATAAAATTTTGGTGATCCATACTTATGTGTGACCTTCAATAATATGGTAATTTATTTAAATGTGCTTCACTAATTAAGAATATTTAAAATAGGAGTGCACTTAAATTACTCTTGCCAATTATCTATATAAGAAATTATTGAAATGATCAATTACCATAATCAACAATCATTACTGAAATAAGATAATAAGCATCTTTAAAATACTTGCTGTCTGAATTTTTTGAATGTTTTCCTTTGGAGATTTAAATTTTTTCCCTAAGCATTTCTCTTTAGAAGATTATGGACCATAAAGTCTATACCATAACACAAACCAAATATTTTGCTAATTTCACTAATGTTTTTCAGGTAAAAATGACAAATATGTTAGAAAGAAGTACATGCATTTTCTTAAGTATGAATTTTATCCTAAATGCTTCAACAATAGAAATGAAAGAATGTCAGGGATCCTGGTCCTATTCCCTTTTTGTAGATAATTCTCATAATTAAAGGCAGGTTGTTGGGGATTTTTTTTTAATTGAAGCTCTTCAGGGACCCAAATTTTATGAACTATGTCACTAGCCACTTAGCTGTTTGTCCCTTATTAACTCGAGATTTTTTTTTTCTGAATATCCACTGGAATCTTTCTCATTTTCAATGAATCAAGTCTTCTTACTCAGTGACTGTCATAGTAAGCAATCTTTCATATATTCCAAAGCACTAGTTATGTTATCAACTGGCCTTCTCTATTCTGATTTAACCAACATGTCATTTATTTTTCTACCTTGTGGATTTTACCCATGCACCCAAGTGTTGTTTTTTTTTAATGGTTTAATGAGTAAAACGACTCATATTAGATAGCATATAATTAATGGACAGTGCAGCAAATAGGTATCACTCTAGATAAGCAGTTCTCAACCTGTGGGTCACGACCCCTTTGGGGGTCAAACGACCCTTTCACAGGGGTCGCCTAAGACCATCGGAAAACACATATATAATTACATATTGTTTTTGTGATTAATCACTATGCTTTAATTATGTTCAATTTGTAACAGTGAACTTGGGGGTCACCACAACATGAGGAACTGTATTAAAGGATAGCGGCATTAGGAAGGTTGAGAACCACTGCTCTAGATAGTTGAAACAATAAAGCTACAATGATAGAAGGCATTGGTGTTTTCAAAATCCTTGGAAAGGAGAAGTCATGGGCTAACACTGGAGAATTTTATCTCATAGCTGCAAACCAGAGCTCAAAAGTTTCCACAGCCCCTAGACTACTACTAAAACCATCTCTCAAGATCCTTGATGCTGAGCCTGGGCAGATGTGTTGAATGTGGTTGTTGCAATAGCCTCGCAATTCTCACATGTCTACAACCTTGGTAGCTAGCATAAAGAATAATAAAAATATGTCCTCCATTTCACTTCCTTCTTCTAAATCTCACATGAATGCCTCTAATGGTTAAAACTTAATTTGTAAGTAAGTGTTAAATCTGCTAATTTGTAAAGATAAGAAAAAATATACAGCAATTGGAAAGAACAATACTGGCAAGACAGAGTAATGGACAAATTGTTACAAAATGAAGAAAACAGGATAAATGGGAAGGTGGTTAGTGGATATTTCTCTGTGACAAAACATATTTAGCTGTTATTATGTTCAGTTACTATTACTTGATATCATAGAACATAATGAGCTGAAAAGTTCATATAATGAACCAATGAGTCTCCTATGTTATGTTGATATCATTCGCCCATTTGTTAATAGTATTAGCTAATTAATATCATAGAAAAATAGATGGTATAAAATTATATGGTGCAAATTAGTGAAAAATCAAGAGCTAATTCACTGGTGTTTGGGAAAAATAAACCATTTTAGTTCAAATTAAGTTAAAATAATACTTAAGTAACAGGTTAAAATTAATTTTAAAAAGATAAAATAAAATAATAAAGTATTAGAATAAAATATAAGCAAATATTTATATAATCTTATATAAATAGGTCTTTCTACACATGTCACTAAAACTACAAAACATAAAGGCAAACATTGAAATTGACTGCATTATAAATTTCACTTTAATCATTTCTGATTTTCTTTATTTGATTCCTCTCTCTTTTCTCCTTGGTGAATCTAGTTAAGGGTTTGCAGTTTTGTTACCTTTTCAAAGAATTGGCTCTTAGTTTCATTAATCTTTTCTATTGTCTTTGCAATCTCTATTTTATTTATTTCCACTCTGATCTTCATTTTCTTTCTTCTGTTAACTTTTGGCTTCATTATTTCTTCTTTTTCTAGTGCCTTTCAGTGTAAAGTTAGGTTGTTTATTTTAGACTAGAGGCCTGGTGCACAAATTTGTGCAAAGGTGGGGTGAGGCTGGCCTGCCCTGATGGGGGCTGATTGGGGCTGGGCTGGTGGGGAGGGGAATGAGGGAGGTTGGCAGTCTGGCCCTGCCCACCATCAAGGTGGGGGGTGATTGGGGGGGGCAGCCATGGGGAGGAGCCTTGATCAGGTTTGTGGGGCCTGATCAGGGGCCAGGCCGGCTGGGGAGAGGGGCCTCAGGAGGATGGGGGGAGCCAATTGGGGTCCTGATTGGGCCAGTTGGCTGCTGCAGTGCATGTCATAGTGACGGGTCATTCTGTTCATTCTATCATTCCGGTCGCTTGGCTTTCATATATATAGATTGTTCTTGTTTCTTAAGGTAGGCATTTATTGCTATAACTTTCTGCTTAGAACTACTCTTGCTGCTTCTTTTCAATTTTGGTATGTTGGATTTTCATTTTCATTTGTCAAGGTAAATTTTAAATATATTTTTATGGATTTCAGAGAGGAAGGGAGAGGGAGAAAGAGATATAAATGTAAATGATGAGAGAGAATCATTGATTGGCTGCCTCCTGCATGCCACACACTTGGGATCAAGCTCACATCCCTGGGCATGTGCCCTAATCAGGAATCAAACCATGACCTCCTGGTTCAGATACTCCACTACTAAGTCACACTGGCCTGGCAAGGTATTTTTTTAAATTATTTCACTTTTGATTTCTTCTCTGACCTTTTTGTTGTTCAGTTTCTGGATGCAAATTTACTTTTAAGAATTTATCCTAAATATATGTTTGTCCAGGTAAGCAAAAATGTATCTATCAAGGTGTTAATTTTAGTGGGATATTAATTAAACTGAGAACTTATAAACAACTAAAATATCAAAAAACAAAACAAAACAAAACAAACAAAAAAAACCAAAAAACAAAAACCTGGGCTGGTAAAATAAATAAGGATTCAATCTTATAATATTTATTAGAAGAATTTTTGATATTAAGTTATAAATACGTATGAATTTTTAAATAGATCCTTAATATATTAAGTCAAAATAAAAGTTTGTAGAGTATGTTCTCTACTTTGTAAAACAAGTAATATTTTTTTCTGTCATTTTTGTATGTTTGTAGCTCTCTTTGTCTATTAGTTTTGAAAAAACTAGTAGACAATATTAACAAATTCAATTAAAGAAAATAAGATAAAAATAATCAAAAGTAAGAGGAAGGAAATATAACAACAAATATGGCAAAAATTATAAAATATAAAATAACACCTTTTATGATAATAAATTAGAAATACCTATATATTATTTTCCCTTATGTTGATGTAGTGCAATATAAAAAAACCCTGAGCAATAGCTATGAATACTTATATTAACATTCAGTTAAATACAAAAATGGTACATTACATTTATAGGAAATTATTTGAAAAACTTCAAGAACCAGATTACATTTATTTTCAATAGTATAAAAAAGACTAGCAGTATGCAAACTGTTGCATTAGCACTAGCATAACCTGAATCTTGAGCCTGACAAGGTAAGCAAGAGCAGAAAACAAAAAAACAAGCTAAATGTCAGGTTGGAAATAGCATTTTAGAAAAATGGAGTTAGTCAAGAAGTAGGGAAAATATTTTGTGTGGAAGAGGTTAAATTAAGAGACCAACTAAGAGTCCTAAATAAAAACCGAGTTGAATGAAAAATAAAAATAAAAGAAGCATTTGGGGATAAAACATAGTACTGGGTTATAACATTTGACTAGATTTCTGAATAAACCTAGACAAACCATATGTCCACTTCATGCTCAGTTATTTCAAATACAAATTCTGCATTGTGCCAGATTACTGTTTTACAGTTGAGTTCTCAAAATTCCAAGAGATCTATGGTTTTAGATTAGTATAACAACTATCTTGGTGTATGTTGTGGGGTGGTGGGGGAGAGTGAATGGGATAGAGTAATTGAAGTTTACATTTCCACTTCAGCCAAAACAATTCAACTTTTACTAATTTAATATAGCATTATTTTGTATATACTTTTAAAAAATGGTCTATCATTTCCTGTAATAGTACTCAACAATGCAATGATGGAAATATTGGCTAAAGTTTCACATGAGAACAAATTTTATTCCTATTGAAAGCCATTATATCCCATTTCACCCCCACTCTGTCTAATAACTTACCCATAGCTTGCTAAATCTGTTAATATGGGGATACTTATATTTTTATAATGCTGTTTCTTTAGGTTTTCTTGAGCTCTTACCTTCTCTCCCTTCTCTGTCTCTTGTCCATCCTCTTCTTCCTCTAGCACAGGTGAAGGTAATTGACTTATTAGAGTCCTTCCTTATTTTGTAACTAGAGGCCCGGTGCACAAAATCCTTGTACTTGGGGCAAGGGGCCCTTCAGCCTGGCCTGCACTCTCTCACAGTTCAGGAGCCCTCAGGGGATGTCTGACAGTCGGACATCCTTAGTGCTGCTGCAGAGGCAGGAGAGGCTCCCGCCACCACCACTGCGCTTGCCAGTTGTGAGCCTGACTTCTGGCTGAGTGGTGCTCCCCCTTTGGGAGTGCACTGACCACCAGGGGGCAGCTCCTGCATTGAGTGGGATCAGGCCAAAATTGGCGCTCCAACATCCCCTGAGGGGTCCCGGATTGTGAGAGTGCACAGGTCAGGCCAAGTGACCCCACCAGTGCACGATCAGGCCTGGGGAGGGACGCGTGAGGATGGCCAGCTGGGGAGGGACCACAGGAAGCTTCAGGGCATGTTCAGCCCGTCTGGCTCAGTCCTGATCGGCCAGATCCCAGCTGCAAGCTAACCTACTGGTCGGAGTGTCTGCCCCCTGGTGGTCAGTGCACATCATAGCAAATGGTTGACCAGTCGACTGTCTGCCCCTGGTGGTCAGTATACATCATAGCAAGCGGTTGAGCAGCCTTAGCATATCAATAGCGTATTATGCTTTGATTGGTTCAACGGCCAACCAGATGACCCAAAGACTTAGCATATTAGGCTTTTATTATATAGGATAGTAAGAGCTGGAGGAGTTCATATCTAACCCCTCTTTGAATTTATTAGTTTCTTCCTCATCCTTCATTCATCTTCTATCTCTGGTAAGCAAGTATTGTTATGTTTTAATTTTATATTTTTATTAATTTTCATTTATGTTTATAATGATGTTTTCTAATAAGAGAGAAACACTATGTTAAGGAAAATGATACTCTAAGACTAATAATCTACTTCCATCTTTCCAACACTATGTGCTCTCTTCATCCAATCTCTAATCTGTTAATTCTGGTACCTATTTCCATATTCATAAAGTATATTCTTCAAATAATATTGTTTTAACTTTAGGCATTTTTTTATTGATTTCCCACTGTGGTAATAAAAATTTAGCTTACTTAACTATCATTCTGAGGTTTCTACTTAACTCCCCTTTCTCCTCCCAACAAAGTGTATTGCAATTTTTGATTAAACAAATATGTAAAGTTTATTCTATATTAACTATAACTGATTACTTAAGACACTAATGTACTAAGGTTCCCTTTCTTTTGTTATTCCCACTTTATAACCTCATGTTCTCTTTTTGCTTAATTTTCTATGTAATTTTTCAAAATTTAGAAGAGAAATGTAAAATCTCTCTGAATATTATCTTACACGTAGTTAAACACATCATGGGCTATACATTGGTTTTTTTGTTTGTTTCTTTAATTCTATTCAATTTTTTTGCAGACCTCCTTCTTTCACCCTCCTTTTATATGGACTAGTGACTTCATACTATGTCCTTCTCTTTCTTGGTTTATACCCTACTTATATGGAGAAGAACCTCTGAAACTTCTGGAGGTAACTTTTTGATAATTTATCAGAATGCATCTTTATTGTACTCATACCCTTGATTGATTATTTGCCTATTTTCTGATTTCTAAATGAATCCCCCCAATATAGAAAGGCATTTATTTATTGTCTTCCAGCTTCCGATGCTGCTATTCTGACTCTTGATTTTTATATGTGAGCCATTCTATTCTCCATGGCAGTTTTTATGGTCTTCTCCAGGTCCCTACTGTCCTGAACTTTTGTGATAAAATGCCGTAGTATAGTAGTATAGGACTTCAGGGTCCCTAGACAAAGCCTTATAGTCTGAAAAACTAATGTCCTTAAAGTCTAGGAAATTTATTTAAATTCTTTTTCTTAATAATCTTCTACTTTACTTTTGTTTTTAGATGGCTCTCATTATTCAGCTTTTGATATCCCTGAGCTGATGCTATAATTTCTTAAAATTTTGTCTCCTATTTTCCACTGATTTAATTCTTATTTTAATTTTAAATATTTTTCTCACTGTATCTTCCATTCTTCAATATGCATAACAGGACTTGTGAATAGAAGTTTTTATTATAGAAAATTCTCTCTGACCCTTTTCATTGGGAGTTACAGGATTTCAGTCTTTTTGTCTTGTCTCTGGGCTGGTTTGCTTCTTCAGAATGGATGGCCCTAATTCCCACATGGAAAATATAAACTTGGCTTCCAGAATTCTTGGAGCATGATGGGATATGTGACTAGGGGTGTTAATATTGAGGGGAGAAAACAGACTGCATAAACTTTAAATTCCTGTGTTCTTTGTCTCCAAATATTGAAGCTAGGCAAAGGATGAAATAAAAGTATTTGTAACAGAAATATGAAAATTAGGGATTAAAGCTAATTTGAGAGCAAGAATAATGCCTTTTGCTATTGAATTAAAGTGATGTTGAGAAATGACATGAGAATATCAGTCAGCTGGAGATAAGTATGGGCGTATGGGTCTGACTTAAGAAGGACTAAATTTTAATTTAATAGGCTGCCATGTTTATCATTAATTACCTATTGTTATCTTAAACTGCATGTGAATATTTTAACAGCTAACAGTATGGTTTTCAGTACACACTGTTAAAAGTAAAGAAAAAAGTACCCTAATGCTTAGTCCATTTCTCCTTTTAAATATATATGTAATATTCTGGTGGTCATTAACAGTAGATATTATCTCAGAGTATTACCTTTAATTATACCAAATCAATGAAAATACAAAACAACAGCAACAAGGTTTAAGATAAAATATGCATGGGCAAATTAGTGCAAAGACCAACCCACTTAAGCTATTAATATAAAGACTATGGAGCTTTATTTTCACATGAAATGTTTAGTAGAATCAAAACATCAGGGCGGCATGCACAGAGGGCATTCTTCCTCAGCAATGAGGATTATCCTCTGCATTTGGCCACTGCTACAGTTTAGATGTTTGCTGTGATGCCATCTGTTAAGGTTGATTGTGCAGTGACCTTAGGCAGTCTGAAACCTGTTCAATTGAGCCCATATATAGAGTTCTGGGTGGAAACCAGGAGGACAGATGGTAGGGTTGGAGATGAGGAACTTGTTTGTTACAGCTGATGAAAATCATCCTTCTTGCCAAAGCCATTAAATGTGATATCCTTGGCACAGCATTTCTCAACAAATAGGCTGTCCCACTTGGTGGGTTAGCTGCAGGTGAATTGAAGCATTCAACAGTCTCTGACTATTTAGGTTTGCCTAGTTCTTTATTTGTACATCCCTGATATCCTAAGATTAAGTCAATGTTTAGCAACAGGATACTTTGTGCTCAAAGACAGCATTTCACATATGTAGTTTTAAAAATATACCTGCACAATGGGTACAAACTGGACTATAATTCTGCAGCTAATTAAAATATTTTCAATTGAATGGAACCAAACAGAGAGAAAAAGCCTCTTATAAGGCAACTGAATAAAAATTCAAATAAATCAACTAACTTTTCATATCCATATACATGTTTCGTACAGACTTCTCAATTCCAGTTATTTAAGAAAATATATTAATATTATTTCATAGGAAATAAATATGTGTATGATCAGACAAGATAATTATTGCAATGTGGTTTTACAACTTGGGAAGCAGAAATTTTTGCTCATCCACATAGATATTCCCTCACCATATTTGACAACCCTAAAATGCTACCCACTTGTAGAAATCATATCTAAGCATTGAAATGAATAATTTTAAAGCATTAAGCAAAGGGTATTTAAAGAGTCAAAATTCAATGCGAACAAGTAAATAATATAGACTATATCACTAATCAAATTCCCTGTTTCCTTAGAGCTTTTACCTCTAAGGTAAAAGGTTTTTGGCTCTGATCATGCATATCAGACATACATCTTATTTTAAATATAGTTAGGGGAGTGGTATAATAGCAGCTAATTTTTTTGTATAGTCTTTTTGTTTCCTATTTCATTTAATTCTGCTCTTTTATTATTTCCTTTTTTTTTGCTGACTTTGGGCTTCTTTTGTTCTTCTTTTTCTAAGTCTTTAAGATTTAATGTTAGGTTGCTTGACATTTTTCTTGTTTCTTGAGTAGGCCTGTAATGATATAAACTTTCCTCTTACTACTGCTGTGCTGCATACTACCCCATATATGTGGATTTTTTCACTTCCTTTTTGCAATTGTTTTCTAATTTCAGTCTTGTGGTCAGAAGATATGCTTGGTATAATTTCAGTCTTCTTGAATTTGTTGAGACTAGTATTATGGCCTAACATACAGCCTATTCTTGAGAATGTTCCATGTGCACTGGAGAAAAATGTATAATCTGATGTACTGAAATGAAGGGCTTTGATATTCATTTGGTCATAATTGCATTAAGGCCAATATTTCTTTGTTGATTTTCTGTTTGGATGATATGTCTAGCACTGACTAGTGTAATGTTAAGGTCCTCAACTATGATTGTGTTCTTGTCTGTTTCTCCTTTCAGTTCTCTTAGTAGTTGCTTTATGTATCTGGTGCTCCCTGATTGGGTGCATACATATTAAGAAGTGTTATGTCTACTTAATGCAGTGTCCCTTTATCATCTCTTTATATAAAAACCTAATATGCAAATTGCACCCTTGGGAATTCGACCAGGAGACCAGGAGTTTCATCGATCACTATGATGTGCACTGACCACCAAGGGGTGGCGCGGGATGAAGGAAGGCCCCAGCCGGCAGCTGGCAACCAGGGAAGGGAGGCTCTGGCTGGCAGCCGGCAGCTGGGGAAGGGAGGCCCTGGTCAGCAGCCAGCAGCTAGGGAAGGAAGGCCCCAGCCAGCAACCAGAAGGCTCCGATTGGCCCTGATCACCAGCCAGGCCTAGGGACCCTACCTGTGCATGAATTTCGTGCACTGGGCCTCTGGTTATAAAATGTTCATCTTTGTCTCTTGTTACCTTTGTTATCTTGAAACCTATTTTGTTTGATAAAAGTATAGCTACATCTGCTTTCCTGTGAATGTTATTTGTGTGGAGAATCATTTCCCACCCTTCCACTTGAATCTACCTTTGTCTTCGCAGCAATCTATGTCTCCTGAAGGAAGCATATGGCTGGGTTTTGTTTTTTTATCCAGTCTGATACTCTGTGCCTCTTTATTGGTGAATTCAGCCCATTTCCATTTACATTTAGGGTAATTATTGATGTATGAGGATTTCCTATAGCTATTTTATCTTTTGTTTTCTGGTAGCTCTGTGCCTCCATTGGTTCTGTCCTTTGTGTTTCTGGCTGTTGTTTTTGTTTAGCAGATTTCATACATTTTTCCTCTATTTCCTCTTTTTTTTAAGGTATGTGTCTCAGTATATAGGTCATTCACATCCTTTGTTATGTTATTCGTAGGTATTATATTCATTTTATTGCAATTGCAAATGACATTTTTTTATCTTTTTTTCTGAAATTTCATTGTTAGTATGTAGGAAAACAGTGGATTTTTATACATCTCAGGTTTTTTGTTTGCTTGTTTGTTTTTTGTGAGGTTACCGTTAGGTCTGTTTATGTTTTTGGTGTTGTGTTGTATGAGTTCTTTATAAATTTCTTGATAGTAACTCCTTGGGTAAGTTCTTTAAAAAAAATACATACTTGTTAGGATCTCACATATTAGGCCCTCTCTTTAAATTCCCGAATCAAACTGTTATCTCTACTAGGAAAGGGTATGTGATAACATAGAATGTGCCTTTGATTTGGATTTTGTAAAGAATCTTAACCTTATACAGGCATAAGGAAAAGAAGACAATTGAAGACAATTTCCTAATAAATTTTCATCTGCTTATAGATTTATTGTCTGTACTGTATAAGGAGGGTATATACAGATAACACTTCCAAGTTACTTTGTCTTCTAAGATTACCATAGAAGCCTAACTAACTAATGTGACATTCCCTCTTTAACTGCCCTTAACAGAGAACAATCACGGAAGGCCAAATGTTATTATGGATATTATTTATACTACATATGTGAAAGATGTAAGTACAATGTAGAGTAGGATTCAAAATCTATTCAAACCAGTGTGCTTAGAACAATTGTTAAAGATTCAGATGAGAAAGATTCCAACATATCCAATACAGCGTGTCCCAAAAAATGTATATACACTTTGAATAATTATTAATTACAATGGGTTAAATCTGAAAGAAATAAATACCAATTGAGCTATCAAGTGTTACAGTGTGAATACATTTTTGGGGACACCCTGTATTTGTATCTTACTCCCTGCCTTCCTTTACTATGCAGCTCCCCACACCCTGATCTACAGGTCATGGGCTCTGTCATTATCTGAGGGGATAGTAGAGAAACAAACTTTATCGGTGTTAGATAAAGATGTTATCCTCTGGGATAAGAAGGCCCTTCCCTTAAGGCACATAGGTTTGAAGTACAGCCTTGATTTTAAAAACTTAGGTTTCAGCTCCCACTTTGACTTGAGTCAGCACTTTTATCTAAGCTCTACTATGGAAAACCATTAGTGGGGTTCTTGCATTTTACCCTTAGTCCCAACACTTATTTTCAGGAAGGTCCCTTATTCTCCTTACTTGATTCTTTCATATCTTAGTTTAGTTTAATTTCTTGAAATGTCATATTTAGATTACCTTCTCTAGCTCCTTGCTGGACTATATGAATTTGTCTGATTAAATTGATTTAACAATTTATGTGGGTTTTAACACATGAGCTTCTTGGGGAATGGGGGAAATTTCCCCATTCTACCCTTCCTTAAGTCTATTGGCTAGACCCGTGGTCGGCAAACTGCGGCTCGCGAGCCACATGCGGCTCTTTGGCACCTTGAGTGTGGCTTTTCCTAAGCCTTAGGAGTACCCTAATTAAGTTAATAACAATGTACCTACCTATATAGTTTAAGTTTAAAATATTTGGCTCTCAAAAGAAATTTCAATCGTTGTACTGTTGATATTTGGCTCTATTGACTAATGAATTTGCCAACCAGTGGGCTAGACTAACTATAAAATGATAAAATTGACACCATACTAGATGAACAAGAAAAGAAAATAAGGAATTTAACACATGCGCATGAGAGAATCACAATATGATGCTCAGATCATAAAAAAAGGCTCAAAAAAGTGAACCAGGCATCTTTTTATACTTTTTAGACAAAGAATAAATTTGTGAGAAGCTGACAGGACTAAAAAAGTTAGTACTCATTAGAAAGGAATCAAAGCAGGGTTGGATATTCACTAGAGAGGAATCTAAACAATGTTTGGGCTTGGATAGTAAGTTAGTAAACAAGATTTCTTACGTGGTCTTTTGACTCTGGATTTTATAACTCTTGTGATAAGGTTGTTTCTCAGCCCTTCAGGTATGGGGAGAGCACCTATCAAGGATAGTTGCACATTAACCCACTTGCTGGGTTTGGGTATAATCTCAGCTGCTCCAGTTGTGCCCACAACTTCTCAGAATTTCTGACTTGTGGATGGCACTCAGGCACAGTTTCTAGTTGTGGTGTGGAACTAGAAACTACTTGTGTATTTGGTTGCATAGGCAAGAAAATAGTCATTATACAGCACAAATTATAAATTTTGACTGCCTATATTTGAACTCAGTCTCTGCCAGTTATTTAGCTTTGTGGACTTGGGCAAGTTGTTAAACCTCTCTTGAGGTTTTATTTTCTCTACTTATGAAATGGGTGCAATAACTATCTACTCTCTATATGTAAAAGTCTAAGCAACCCTTACAACCAAACAACCGGAAAGACTGGAATGACATATTGACCAGTTGCTATGATGTGAACTGATCACCGGAGGAAGACGCTCAACACAGGAACTGCCCCTTGGTGGTCAGTGCGCTCCCACAGCCAGCCTTCCGTGGCTACCCCTGGCCAGCTGGCCCCCATTGGCTCCTGGTGCTAAACGATTCATAGACAACCTGCTTCTGGGTCGGGGTTTTGTATGTAGCAGAGCAGCTCCCTCGCTGTGATCTATTGAAAGTCAGCCCTCAACACAAGGGTTGGTCTCATTGCTATCCTCTCCCTTCCCCAGGGGCCGCTTGTCCACCACGGTGGCAGCACAGCAGTGAGGGAAGGAGGAGGGGGGAGGCAAGGAACGGCGCAGTGGCGGGGCGGTGTCAGCATCCAGTGTCTGTTCCTTCCATGCCCAGCCCGGCAACCGTCAACTCGTTTCCTGACCCTGCAGGGGCCATCGGGGATGGGTGGTGTGGCCCCTTTCCCAGTGGGGCTGAGGGCCGGCTCCCTCCTTGGAGCTGGCGGCCAACCTCTCACAGTCCCTCCCCCCAACCCTGTGCACAAATTTGTGTACTGGGCCTCTAGTAGAGTTATAAGGATTAAGTGAATCTATTTACACATACCTATATGTATATATCTATCACAGTGCCTAGCACATACAGATGTCATGCATTTACTATTTTCATCATTCCAACTGGAAGTTGAGTTAACAGAACATGTGGACTTCTCCTTGCAGCTCCAACATGTGCAAAGAGCTTGGAAGAAATACAAAACACACTCACATACACACGCACTACCTAGACATAATTCATTCAGTTTGCAGGAGACCATAAACAAAGAAAATCTTGAAGGTAATCAAGGCAAAACAAAATATTTAACCATAGAGGAATGAAAATAAGAATTCCATCACATCAGACTTCTCTTCAGAAATCTGCAAGTAAGAAAAAAGTACAGTGATATATTTAAAGTATTAAAAGTAAAAAAATGAAACAAAACAAAAATCCTAAAATTCTGTATCCAGTGAAATTACCTTGCAAAAGTGAAGAGAGACTCTCTTTTAAAAACAAAAATTGGAGAAATTAATCACTACAGGCTTGTCCTGCAAGTAATATTGAAAGAAGTACTTCAGGGAGAAGGAAAATTATACAAATCATAAATTTTTATCTAAATAAAGAAAGGAAGAGTGTCAGAGAATAAATAAAGATAAAATATAATATTTTTATTATTGATTTTATCTAAAATATAACTGTAAATCAGTAATTGCTGCAATGTATTGGGTTATATAGATAAGTGCAGTGCAATGAATGATGGCAATGTGACAAGGGATAGGAGGGTGAAATTGGGATACTCTGTCATAAAGTGCATATACTATATGTGAAATTATAAAGTGTATTTGAAGGTGGACTTAATTAAAAATGCATATTGTAAACTCAAGGGAAACAAAAAATACAAAGCATAAATAGCATGCTAAGAGAGCAGATATAATTGAATCATATTAAACTCTTAATTAAAATGAGATAAGAAAAAAAGAAACAAGAAATGCAACAAATAAAAAACAGTCATAGATGGTATATATTAACCTATTGTAATAAGCACTGTAAATATTAGTGATCTAAATGCAGCCATTAAACAAAGATATTCTCAAATTGTATAAGTAGGTTCTCTACAAAAAGTAACAAAAGTAATTTAAAACTCTGATAGGTTAAAAGTAAAGGAATGAAAAAGATATAGCATGTTAATACTAATCAAAAAGTACCTTATCCAGGACTCTACATGTACCCTTTTTTTCCTGTAATGTCAGGGAAAAAGTTGTCTATTATCTTTGAAGTTACTCTCCCTCCTTTTCTTTTTTAAAATAACATCATCAGGATTACTCAGTTGTTTATCTGAACTCCTTCTGAGAAATTACCTCTTTATTCTTATTCATTTTTCTTAAGCTTAAAATGAAGTTGGATTTAATTACTTTCCATATGTAAACTAGCTAGACGTTTGGATGACCATGATTTCCATGAGAGCCAACAGTGTGACATGGCTGTCAAATGATAGCTAATGCAGTATTAGGTTTTATTAATAGAAATGGAATAATGTTCAGAATAAATAAGGAAATTGTTATACTGTTTTGTGCATTAATCATACATCGTGTGGAGTATCATTTTCAGTTCTGGGCATCATATTTGAGAGAACATAAACAGGTGCATAAATATGTTCTGAGATGGGTGACCAAGATTTTGAAGCTATTTTAAAGGAGGACATTTTGAGGTATTAAAAACTGAAAATATTGTAGGGAATAAGTACTAAATGTCTAAATAAAATGTAATGAACTGGCATTCTGGAACAACAATTATACTCAAGTGGCTTCATCTCAGAATAAGGACAAATTTCCTTATAAATTTAACTGCCCAAATATGGAAGAGACTATGTTTTGAGATAATCATGAGCAACCTGTCATTGGAAGCAGCCAGAGAATGGGTGCCAATATGCCTGGAATATTGCCATACTGGTCTCTGCAGCTTTGTAGCATTTGAGTTGGATGATCTCAAAGGTCTGCCAACTATGTGGTTCTATTTTTAAAAAAGCCTTTGAAACTCAGCTTTGATTCTTTATCAAGTTAATTTGGGATTTCCTACAGCACATATATCTGTATATAATGATTATTTATTTTGGAATTATCTGTTATTTGCATATATGAATATACTCATCTCTGAAATTTTAGTATTATTTTTATACTAAACCTTATATACTAAAACTATACTTGATGACAAGTATATTGAAAGATACATATCAAATCACTATTTTTTCTATTTCCATTTTTTTTTTGTTTTTTACTTATTTTGACAATTTTGGCAATACATACATATTATATAATTAAATTTCAATGAAATGCTTAATTTATTACTATAGAGTCTTTTATAACATGCTCTAAAATTCTGTAGTTATTACTTAACTATTTTATTAATTTGATTAGTTACATAATTATATTCTTAATACTATTCAACCAAGTTTGCATATGACTATTATATGCATTCTGTTTATTTTCTTATTTATTATTTGAGAAATCATTCATTATTGTAGTAAACTTTATTACTTTCATTTTTTTACTTTTTTTTCAATTACAGTTGACATTCAATATTTCAGGTATAAAGCATAGTGGTTAGACATTGATATAACTTATGAAGTAAGCCCCTCAGTAAGTCTAGTACCTACCTAGCACATACATAGTTATTACAATACTAGAGACCTGGTGCACAAAATTCATGCACGGGGGTGGGGGGGTGGGGGGGTGTCCCTCAGCCCAGCCTGCACCCACTCCAATCTGGTACCCCTCGGGGGATGTCCAACTGCTGGTTTAGGCCCAATCCCACAGGATGTCCAGCAGGTATTTGGGCCTAAACCGGCAGTTGGACATCCCTCTCACAATCCAGGACTACTTGCTCCTAACCGCTCACCTGCCTGACTGCCTGATTGCCCCTAACCGCTTCTTCCTGCCAGCCTGATCACCCCCTAACTGCTCCCCTGCTGGCTTGATTGATGCCTAACTGCTCCCCTGCCAGCCCAATCACCACCAACTGCCCTCCCCTGCTGGCCGGATCTCGCCCCCAACTGCCTCCCCCCCCCCCCGCCGCCAGCCTGGTCACCCCAGTGGAAGCCATGTGGAGCAGCAGCTGGAACCTGCCCCTCAGTGGGGCTGAGGAAACTCCAGGGAAGCCACATGGAGCAGCAGCGGGGACCCACCTCCCTGGCAGGGCTGAGGGAACTCCGGCAGCAGGTGCGCAGAGCAGCCGGCCCCATACCCGCTGTGTGTGCCACCATCTTGTGATGGTGTTATGGCATGAGGGTTATTTGCATATTACCTCTTTATTATATAGGATTATTGACTATGTTCCCCATGCTTCATTTTACACCCAAGTGACTAATTTGTACTTCTTACTCCCTTTACTGTTTTCACCCAGCCGCTCACACCCCTTTCATCTGGCAACCATCATTTTGTTCTCTGATATTTGAGTCTGTTTCTGTTTTGTTCATTTGTTTAGATTCCACATATAAGTGGAATCAAATAGTATTCATTTTTTTCTGTTTTATTGAGACCTTTATCATGAAATTCCCATCTTTGTCTCTTGTCACAGCCCTTGTTTTACAGTTTATTTTATCTGATATGAGTGTTACAACCCCAACTGTTTTTTATTCCATTTGCATGAAATGTATTTTTTAAATTTGTTTTCAGTCTGTACATGTCTTTCAATATGAAGTGGTTTTGTTATAGGCAACACATGTATGGGTCTTGTTTTCTTATCCATTCAGACACCCTATGCCTTTTGATTGGAGTATTTAGTCCATTTTATTTAAGTAACTAGTGGTAGGTATGTAGTTATAACCATTTCATCATTCCCTATTTTTGTAGTTCTCTGTTCCTTTCTCATTCTCTTGTACAACTTTTATAATGTTGTGTTTGGATTACTTTCTCTATTTTTTTCTATATCTCTTATAGATTTTTTGTTTGTGGTTACCATGTGCTTCAGATAATTTCAAACTATGTTTATAGCAGTCTACTTTAAATTGGTGGGTGCTTAAGTTAAAAACACATTCTAAAATCACTATCATTTTTACTCACCCTTTACATGTATATGTTTTTGTCATTCTTTTTTTACTGCTTTTGTGTGTTTGTATCTCTTAGTTTATTATAATTACACATGATCTTCCTACATTTGCTGCTTTTATTATGTATTCACCTTGGTCAGTGAGAACTTTTTTGCTTCACATATTATCTTATTCCTATTTTATTTTTCCTTTCTACTAAAAAAAAAAATAAGAAGTCCCTTTAATATTTCTTATAATACTGGTTTAGTGGTGAGGAGCTACAGTAGCTGTTTCTTTTCTGGAAAATGCTTTATCTTTCTTTCAATTTTAAATGATAGCATTGCTGAGGAGAATAATCTTGGTTGTAGGTTCTTGCTTATCATTATTTTGAATATTTTGTGCCACTCTCTTCTAGCCTGCACAGTTTCTGCTGAAATATCAGCTGATAGTCTGATGGGAGCTCCCTTGTATGTAACTGATTTTCTCTTGCTAGTTTTGAGATATTCTCTTTGTCTTTAACTGTTGGCATTTGATTTATGACGTTTCTTCATATGGGCCTCTCTTTGCTTCTGGATTGGTATGTATATTTCCATCACCAGGTTAGGGAAGATTCCTATCATTATTTCTTCAAATAGGTTTCAATTCCTTGCTCTCTCTCTCTTCTGGTACTCCTATGATGCAAATGCTGTTATGCTTGATGTTGTCTCAAAGGTGCCCTAAACGATCCTCATTTTTTTTAAATTCCTTTTTTTTCCTGTTTGTTTTTTCAATCAGGTGTTTTCTGCTACCTTATTTTCCAAAATGGTAATTCAGTTGTCTACTTTATCTAATCTGCTAATTGATTCCCTTTAAAGTAGCCTCTATTTCAGTTATTATGTTCTTCACTTCTGAATGTTTCTTTTTTATGGTTTTTATCTATTTGTATAAGTTCTCACTGAGTTCATCTATTTCTTTTCTTAAGTTCATTGAGCATCCTTGTAACCAGTGTTTTGAACTCTATACCTGGTAGATTGCTTGTCTCCATTTCATTTATTTTTTTTAATTTTTAATTTATTCTGTTCTTTCATTTGGGGCATATTTCTCTATATCCTTATTTTGGCTGACTCCTTGTTTATTTCTATGTATTAGGTAGATCTGCTACATCTCCCTATCTTGACAGAGTGGCCTTTGGTAGTAGGTATCTTATGAGACCCAGAGGTGCCGTCTCCTTGGTCACCTGAGCTGGGTCATCAGGGGCATCCCTTGAGCATGTTGTCTTGTAATTGAGCCTTGATTGTTGTTGGCACATCCGTGGGTAGGATTGAGCTTTAAGATGACTCACTGTGAGGGCTGGTGTGACTAAGGCAGACTAGCTGCTGTGCTGGATCTGACTCCAAGGACCATGAGTCACTTTAGCTGGGCTTTAATATCAGCCGAATCTGCCAATATGGTGCTCTTGTATGGTCTGAACTGGTTCTTGGGAGGGGATCCATTGCAGCACAATGTCAGTTGCCATTTGTGCCTGACTTGGGACCACCTGGTAGTAACTGGAAAGTAATCTATGGTTGTTTGCTGCTGGACTAGGAGGTGCTTGGGAGAGGCTGTGCTGTAAGCAAAGACCAGTTGCCCTTAGTGCTGATCTTAGGGTCACTTAGAAAGAGGCACAGAGCATGCTGAGGCAAGCCACTGCTTGTTTAGGGTTTGTGGGTCTTTGAGAGATTTTAGGAAAATCACAGGCAGGCTGCTCATGTTGAAAAGTTGCTGGAAGAGGTTTGAATTGGGTGGGGCAGGATCTTAAGGAACCACCAATGGAAGCTAACAGTGTTAGCCATGTTAATGGAGAGCAAGCTCAGATTTGGTGCCAGCCTGCAACAGCCTGGCTTGGTGGGAGGAATGCTCAACAAAGGAGCAGTGGCACCTGTCCCTGGAGAGCTGTGCTCCTACAGCCCTGCCCTGAAGCTAGTCAATTTAGTTCCTCCCCATATGTACCTTCTGCTTTTGAAGCTGCCCCTGTGTAGGACCCTCAATAGCAATGCCTGGGACTACAGCTGCCCTCGGACTTACTCATATGTAATCCCCACTTCTTTTAACAGCCAGATGTTATGGGGACTCATCTTTCTGGTGCTGGGTGTGAAGCTATGACACTTCATTCCTTGGGGGACCTCAGTAGCCCAAATATCCCTCCCAATTCTTAACCAACACTGCATGGGTGTGGGGCCTGCCCATCATGAGTCTTCTCCCCTCTTACCAGTCTCATCATGCTTCTTTATATCCTTAGTTATAGGACTTCTGTTCATGTAGTCTTCAGGTGGTTTTCAGTGATTGTTCTGTAATTTAGTTGCAATTTCGATATGATCATGGCAGGGAGGCAATCACAGTATTTACCTACTCCACCATCTTGACCTATATAATTTTTTATTGAAGTATTTCATTCTCCTGACAAGTTAGACATAAGTATTCACCAGAGAAAAAACTAAAGTAGGTTATGCCAGCTCATAGCTAGAAGGTCATTACTCACAAGATCAGTGAGAAATAGGACTACACTCAGTTCTGCCTTTAGTTCTGGTTAGCTTACTCACCTAAATGCTGGGAAATAAAAGACCCCAGGGAGATCTTTGATGAAACCAAGTATTGTAAAAATTTAATATAGGTGGATAGAAACTTCATGGAAATAACATTGAATATAAACTTGGGTTCTCTTCTCTCCTAGGTCCTTCCTCATGTAGCTAAATAGATGAACAAGGACTAATAAGTGAGAGTAATAGATCTAGAAGACTATAAAGATGGATTTGTAAAAAAATAGTCAACTGCCAGCATACTGGTAATTAATGTATCCATTTATGTACAGTAAGTCCTCACTGAACATTGTTGATAGGTTTTTTAAACTGTAGTTAAATGACATAACAAAACTAGTCTTGCCATAGCTAATTAATTTAACAAGAGTTAAATTCCTATGGCATCTCATCAACATTATAACAAAATAACAATGAATAAAATTATATTACCTGAGGCCATACTAGATTAAGATTTTTATTTCAAGTTAACCATATATAAATTGAAAAGTAGAAATGTTAATTAACTATTTAATAATTTATGTATTTGATTTGGAAGTAAAAAACTGAAATCTTCTCCCCTATACTAAAAATTCAATTAGGTCTTAATTTGAAGTTGCATTATATAGTGCTGAAGTTGATCCTTTTTCAATAAGTGTTATTTATTTTCATTTACTTTTATCATTAAAACTAGCAGTTTACAACATTGGATACATGTAAACAGGGATAGGATCTTAGCACAGTGATATTCTAAAGGATAATTATGCACAGAATTGTTTTTTTGCAAAATTACCATAATTCAATCTTATGTTGATCAAGATAGCCTTAACATTTTCCATAAATGTAACTAAACTTATAGAGGCCTCTCCCTGGCTCTCATCCCTGAAATATATAAATACTTCTTTTTTTAAAGCCTCTTGGCAGTTTTATAACCTAGGGATGTCTTTCTCAAGGACCTGGGAGCCATCGCTTTAAAATATGATCATCAAGGAGGATAGTTCCCTTATCTTTCAATCTCTGTTAGAAGGGTAGGAGTCTATCGTTATTGGATGCCAATTAGCCAATACAGATGGCCAAATCCCAAAGGGAAATATTTGCAAATTTGGGACTAAGTCAATGTGCTTGACATAATCCACTGATTAACTTCCTCCCTAATGTTCTCTAATACTTTTCCAGCAGTTCTCCCCAGCCTTTAATACCTTTCCCATCAGCAGAGTTGGGTTCAGACTGCATTCTGGCCACTGTTCTCTGTTGTAATAGCTTTGAATAAAGTCTTGGTCTGATCCATTTTTTTTCTTTGACCATATTATTTATTGAGGCATTGCATGGCAGCTCAGTAACTGTCAGCTATAGCACTATTTTTACTCTATAGATATTAATTTAGCAATATATACAATTTGCCTGGTATATATAATAATTTATCTTATTTTTTTTTATTTTAAGCCATTACTAAACAACAAGACAAAATGAGAAACCGAAACTCCATCATTCATGAAATTAGGAAACAGCTATTACCATTAAACTTAATATATATATTTTTTTAAAAACAAAACTTCTAACTACAATGAATATTTGACCAAAAGGGCACTTAGAAAAGTTGTCAGCAGCTGGACACCTAAGGCAAGTATCTGGGGGCAAAACTTAAGTTCATTAGCTGAAATAATAAGTGTGTGCATGTATATATCTGCCATAGACACATAAAACCCTGGACCATGCCAGACAAATCAAAGACACTGACTTATTTGGCCTTCAGCATCACTGTCCCAGCCCTGCCCAACCCCATACAGTCTCCATAATCTATATTTTAAGTATAAAATGTAAGTAGCAGAATGGTCTCTTCGGTATAAAATTATTTTCACCAATAAAGTAAAAAGTAGCTATATACTTTTAATAGACAACTTTGAAGTACACATTAAAAATTAGCCTGGGGTGGGGTTGGGGGTGGGGGTGGGCTAGAATGGGTCAATGGTGGAAAAAGGGAACATGTAATATTTTCAACAATAAAGATTTTAAAAAATTAGTCTCAACTCCATATTGAGACTATTTAAAGTCTGTATTTTGGGACATTGTTTTATTTATATTTCTGGTAAACAATGTCACAATTAAAAAATGGGTCAGCTGTTATTTGGGCAAATGATATTTTCAAAGCTCAGTCTCACTATTAATAACTACCAAATTTTCTCATACATATATAAAAATATTTTTTTGTAAAAAGATACTAGTATGTAAGTTTCAGTGTCACTCAAAACATTTTAAAAGTTTTTAGTGAATTTCAAACATCTCTCTGCATCACACATTATTTAATATGTAATATAGCAGACTACAGTGTGTGAATATAATTCATCAAGTAAAACTTTGAATTGCCTGTGGTAGTTAATTACTATAACCAGGAAGTAGGAATTATATATATATATATATATATATATATATATATATATATATATGAATGCATTCCCAATGAATGATGCCCAATTAATATCTTAAGTAAATATCTTTATAAAATGTCACCAACTCAGATTTAAGGTAACAATAAAAAATGCAAGAAATTCATCAGTGGGTCAGGATTACTAATTTTAAATAGACTACATGAAAAATTTAAGATGTGTCATAATACAATAAAAAGATAAAAAAAATGTAATCGTTCTCACAAATAGCCTAGATAGTTAATGGTATGCAGTTTGTATCTGGAGTATTTTAAGCTGTGAAAGTATGGAATTTATGAGTCAATGTTTTTATACAACTTGGTCTTTATGCTCTTAAACACACTTTCAATAAGTTAAGCAACAGCATATCTAGTTAGATATATATTTGCATACATGTGTTCCTCTTCTTTTCAAGAGACTATCATTTATAAAGTTATATTTTTAAAAATATTCTAATGCTAGGATGTCAGCATCATGATGGAATAAGAAAACCCCATTGTATTGCCCCTTAAATTTACAAGTCACACAATTATAATTCAACAAAGGATCCTCTGCTTAACACACAATCACATCTGAGAGATCCAAGTATCATTACATCTGAAGGTGGGCATATTGGAATGAGAAGGGGAGGCAGGATGGGGGAGAAGGACAGAGATGGTGGCTGCAGATGCAGTTCAGCACCTGTCTTGGCACCAGATGACACACGTGGTGGAGGAGTTGAGCTGTGGTTTTCATACTGTGGCCCAGAGGGTAGGAGGGGAAGAAGCAACATCCCTAGTATCAATAAAAGAAGATTGAAATAATACCAAGCATGTTTTCTGACTATAAAAGTATGAAACTGGAAATCAACTACAAGAAGAAAGTTGGAGAAACCACACATATGCAGAGTTTAAAACGCATGCTAGTAAACAACTATTGTGTCAAAGAAGAAATAAAAAATCAAAAGATACATAGAGAAAGACATGACATACCAAACATTTTTGAAATCAGAAATGTGGTATTAAGAAGGAAGTTTATAGCATTACAGGCCTACCTCAAGAAACAAGAAAAATCTCAAGTGAACAATCTGATATACAACCTAAAGAATTAGAAAAAGAGGAACTCAGCCACAAAAAAGAATGAAATATTACCATTTGTGACAGCATGGATGGACCTAGAAGGTATTATGCTAAGTGAAATAAGTCAGACAGAGAAAGACAAATACCATATGATTTCACTTATAAGTGGAATTTAAAGAATAAAACAAACAAACAAAATAGAAACAGAATCATAAATATAGAGAAAAGACTGATGGTTGACAAAAGGAAGGGGGTGTTTGGTAAAAAAGGTGAAGGAATTAAGAAGTACAAATTGGTAGTTAAAAAATAGTCATGGGGTTATAAAATACAGCATAGGGAATATAGTCAATAATGTTGTAATAACTCTGTAGGTGCTAGGTGGGTACTTGAATTATAGGGGGGACACTTTGTAAAGTATATGATTGTCTAACCACTATGCTATATACCTGAAACCAATACAAAATAATATTGAAAGTAAATTGTAATTAAAAAATAAAATTAAATTAAATAAAAAGAACAAACAAATCCCAGTCAGTAGAAGGAAAGAAATAAAAATCAGAGAGAAAATAAATGAAATAGAAAACAAAAGATAATAGAAAAAGTGGATTAAAGAGCTGCTTCTTTGAAGACATAAACAAAACAGACAAACCTATGGCCCGACACACGAAGGAAAACAGAGAGAAGACTCAACTAAAGTCAGAAATAAAAGGGGGAGGGACTTCTGGTCTGGATGGTGGAGAAGGTAAACTCTGTGCTTGCCTCCTGCCACCACTGAATTGTAGTACAACCACCCTTGATAGTCACCTGGAGCTGAACAGAACTCCTAACGAAAGGGTGCGGACATGGAAGGGTCTGACCACACATCCACATGTGATGCTTAAGAGTTGGGAGGGATAGCTCGGCTGCAGAGGGCCTCCCTAGGAACAAAGGGTTGTAACCCTATACCTGGCTCCTAAGCCTGTAGCACGAGAACTGGGAAGAGTCCACACATCTGGCTGTGGAAATCAGGGTGGGTTTCATCTGAGTGAGCTGGAGGGCTGCTGAAGACACAGGTGTCCTGTTACATGGCCCAAGCACAGACTTACGTGATCATGAACGCTCTCCCCAAGCTCCAGTGCTGCCACAGCAGCTCAAAAAGCACCAGGGACATAGGAGAAACTGAATTGTCCAGCTTCAGGGCGAGGAGTGGAGGGGTATCTCTCCTCCGGACTGAAGTGCTGTCAGGTGCCACTGTTCCTAGGTTGAGCCCTCCAACACACAGGCAAATGTGGTCACCAAATGTAAGTCTCCATTAACCTGGCTAACATCACTCATCCCACTCTGGTGACTGCCCTACCACACCCCTCCCCATGCAACTCACATGCCCTGCATGAACCGCTTTCAGCGGCTGTTCCACACAAGTCGCCAGCCCTATGTCTAGCCACCATCCTGAAGACTTTCCTAAAATCTCCCAAAGGTTCACAAACCCCAAACAAGCAATGGATAGCCTCAGTGTGCTCTGTACCTCTTGCTAAGGGGACCAAAGCTCAGAATTAGTGGCAGCCAGTCTCAGGTCACAGCATAGTCTATCCCAGATGTCTCCAAGTCCAGACCAGGCAGCTACCAACCAAAATCTCATTGTAGGTCCTACCAGGGAGCCCAGGTGCAAGCACAAGTAGCAGCTGACATTCATCTGCACTGGAGCCCCTCTTAAGAGGCCCTACACAACTGGTGGCTGCTTCTGACTACACCAGAATATCTCGCAATTAGCTCCACAAATAACATACTTAAAGGGTAGACTCTGCAGGCACCAGAACCCCACAAAAGCAAAGCATACTTCATGGGGTCATCTCCTGCACAATTAGCTCATACACTGTCACCATGGCCAATCCTCATAGCCAGTCAGCCTGAGACTCAATCCCACTCACTAAAGTGCCAAAAATAAGGCTCAACTGCAACTGGAGGGCATATACAATCCCTACAACAGATACCCCTGTAACACCCAGTTCAAGTGACCAGGGAAACTGTGCCACCAAGCCTCACATGACACCTACAACATAAGGCCGTTTCTATACATAGAAACAAACATAGGCAGTCAACCAAAATGAGGAGACAAACATGTCCCACATGAAAGAACAGGACAAATTCCAGAAATAAAAGTTGAATGAACTGGAGACAAGCCATCTACCAGATACAGAGTTCAAAACACTGGTAGTAAGGATACTCAGTGAAGTCAGGGGAAGAATAGGTGAACTCAGAACTTACACAAAGAGAGAAACCATGAAAAAGCATCAGTATCAAATGAATACTATAATAACTGAAACAAAGACTACACTAGGGAGAATCAACATAAGATTAGATGAAATAGAGAATCAGCATTTAAAAATGAGGATAGTTTAAGGGATCTATGGGATAACATCAAGCATAACAATATTTGCATCATAGAGGTATCAGAAGGAGAGTAAAAAGAGCAAAGAATTGAAAACCTACTTGAAGAAATAATGATGGAAAAATTAACTAACCTGCCAAAGAAAATAGACATACAAGTCAAAAGAAGTGTAGAGGGCCCAAAGTAAGATGAACCCAGAGAGGCCCATACCAAGACACATAATGAAAATGCAAAGAGTTAAAGACAAAGAGAATCTCAAAAGTACCAAGGGAAAATCAGTTATGTGTAAGAAAGCTCCCATAAGACTATCAGTTGATATTTCAACAGAAACTTTGCAGAATGGAAAGGAGTGGCACAAAATATTGAAAGTGGTGAAAAGCAAGGACCCACAATCAAGATTATTCTACCCAGGAGGCTACCATTTAGCGTTGAAGAAGAGATGAAGCATTTCCTGGAAAAGAAAAAACTAAAGGATTTCATCCTCACTAAATGAAATGAGCATTACAAGAAAGGTTAAAGAGACTTCTTTAGGTAGAAAATAAAAGAACAGAATAAGAAAATTTCCCAGTTATAAAAATAGTCATGGGGATATAAAGTACAGCATAGGGAATATAGTATTCTTATCTAATAAAAGAGAAACATGCAAATTGACTATACTTCCGTTACACTCACAAGCCACACCCACAAGCCATGCCCACCAGCCAATCAGGACCGAGTATGCAAATAAACCCAACATAGATGGCTTCAGCCACAGAGCTGGAGTAAACAGGAGGCTTGGGTTGCCCCTGGCAATGGAGGAAGCCAAGCTTCCCACCTGCCCTGGCCGGCCCTGAGGTCCAATCAAGGCTACAAAGTTTCAATTATAGAAGCTAAATAAATCCCAGATACCTGCTTCCAGCCGCTGTGGCCTCTGCTCAAGGAGGGTCTGGGAGCCTGGGTTGCCTGGGGCCATGGCTGGCCTGCAAACAGCCCTCAGCCCCTCACCCAGGCTGGCCAGGCACCCCAGTGGGGAACTCCCACCCTAAATGGGGGTGTGGGCAGGCTGCAAACAGCCATCAGCCCCTCACCAAGGCTGGCCAGGCACCCCAGCGAGACGCCCCATCCTGAAGGGGGTATGGCCAGCCTGAACACAGCCCTCAGCCCCTCAACCAGGCTGGTCAGGTACCCCACTGGGGACCCCCACCTTGAAGGGGCTTTGGCCAGCCTGCATATAGCCCTCAGCCCCTCACCCAGGCTGTTCAGGCACCCCAGTGGGGACCCCCACCCTGAAGGAGGTATGGCCATCCTGAACACAGCCCTCGGACCCTCACCAGGCTGGCCAGGCACCACAGTGGGGACCCCCACCCTAAAGGAGGTGTGGCCAGACTGCAAACAGCCCTCAGCCCCTCACCCAGGCTGGCCACACCCCCATGGGGATGAGAGTCCCCACTGGGGGGCTTGGCCAGCCAGCATACAGCCATCAGCCCCTCACTCAGGCTGGCCAGGCACCAAATGGCCCTTCAGCCCCTCACCCACGCTGCCAAGGCACCCCAGCGAGACCCCACCTGATCCGGGACACCTTCAGGGCAAACCAGCCGGCCCCCACCTGTCCACAGGCCTCTATCCTATATAATAAAAGGGTAATATGCAAACTGACCCTAACAGTAGAATGACTGGGAATGACTGGTCACTATGACACACACTGACCACCAGGGGCAGACGCTCAATGCAGGAGCTGCCCCCTGGTGGTCAGTGAGCTCCCACAGGAGGAGCTCTGCTCAGCCACAAGCCAGGCTGACGGCTGCCAGCATAGCGGTGGTAGCGGGAGCCTCTCCTGCCTCCTCAGCAGCGCTAAGGATGTCCGACTGCAGCTTAGGCCTGCTCCCCGCTGGCAAGTGGACCTCCCCTGAGGGCTGCTGGGCTGCTAGAGGGATGTCTGACTGCCAGCTTAGGCCCGATCCCACGGGGAGTGGACCTAAACCAGCAGGTGGACATCTCCCGAGGGTTCCCAGACTGCGAGAGGGCACAGGCCTGGCTGAGGGACCCCCACCCAGTGCACAAATTTTTGTGCATTGGGCCTCTAGTGTTATAATAACTATGTATGGTGTCAAGTGGACTTACTGGGGTGATCACTTTGTAAGTTATATAAATGTCTAAGCACTATGTTGTGTACCTAAAACTAACATAATATTGTTTATTTAAAAATTACAATCCCTATTAATATTCCAATGGAATTTTTCACAAAACAAAACAAATAATTTTTAAAAAATTGTATGGAACCACAATAGGTCCTGACTAGCCAAAGCAACCTTAAGAAAGAAGAACTAGCTTTAGGTTATCACACTCCCTGATTTCAAACGATACTACAAGGCTATAGTAATGAAAACATTGTGGTACTGGCATAGTAACAGACACACAGATCAATGTAACAGAATAGAAAGCCTCCAAAATTAATACTTTTATGGTTAACTCATCTATGACAAAGGAGGCAGGGACAACCAATGGGGAAAAACTCCTTCTTCAAGAAATGATGTTAGGAAAACAGGACAGTTCCATGCAAAACTAAACATAAAGCTGAACCACCTTCTTACACCATACACAAAAATAAACTCAGAATGAACTAAAGACTTAAGTGTATGAGCTGAAACCATAAAACACCTAGAAGAAAACATGGGCAGCAAACACTTTGACATCAGACACAGTAATATTTTTCTGGCTATATCTCCTCAGGCAATAACAACAAAAGCAAAAATAAAGAAATGGGAGTAAATCAAACTAAAAAGCTTTTGCACAGCAAAGAAAGCCATCAACAGAACAAAAGGACAACCTACAAAAATGTAAGAAGATAAGAGCAAAATATATATCTGATACATGGTTAATGTCTAAAATATAGAGGAACTCTTATAACTCAACATCAGAAAAAAAACCACAATTTAATATAAAAATGGTCAGAGGACCTGAATAGACATTTTCCCAAAGAAGACATATAAATGGCCAACAGACACATGAAAAGATGTTCAGTATCACTAATCATTAGGAAAATGCAATCAAAAGCACAGTGAGATAACCACCTTACTCCTGTCAAAACAACTATTATAAAAAATTCAACAAATAACAAATGTTGGTGAGGATGTGGAGAAAAGGGAACCCTCATGTCCTATTGGTGGGATTATAAATTGGTGCTGCTGGAATGAAAAATATTATGAAGATTTCTCAACAAAAGAAAAAATAGAACTACCAAATGACCCACCAACTTCACTTCTGGGTATTTGGATGAAGAAAATGAAAACATTGATTTGAAAATATATATGCATCCCCATATTCATTGCTGCATGATTTACAACTGCCAAGGATGAAAGCAACCTAGGTGTTCATTGATAGATAAATGGATAAAGAAATTTGCCATTTGCAATAAGATGGGTGGATCAAGAAGGTATTATGCTAAGTAAAATAAGTCAGAGAGAGAGAAAAACAGCATGTTATTTCACCTCTGTGTAAAATCAAAAGAAAAAAGAATGAAAAACAGAAACAGACTCAGATACAGGGAATAAACTGATGGTTGCTAGAGGTGAGAGGTGTGGAGACTGGGTGAAAAAGTTTTAGAGACATAAGGGGTACTAACCTCTAATTACAAAATGTAGTCACAGGATGTAATACACAGCATAGGGAAATAATCAATATTATTATAATAACTTTGGTTACATATGATTACTTGACTTATTTTGGTGATCACATCATAAGAAATAGAATGTTGAATCACTATGTTGTAAATGTGAAACTAATATACACTGAGTGACCAGATTATTATGACCACCTGATGTTTGTAGGCAAATTAGCTACAATTTTGCGCTGAAGTTGCCAGAGGGCCAGATCATTATAAACGTCTGAATAGCACAACATAACTAAGTATCATTGCTGATCAAGTTCATCATATCATGTTGATGGCGTATCCCAATGGAGATGGCTTCTTCCAACAAGACAATGCGCCATGCCACGGTGCTCATATTGTGCAGGAGTGCTTTCAAGAACATGAGGGAGACTTTACCTTGCTTAGGTGGCCCCCACAATCACCAATCTCAATCCAATTGAGCATTTGTGAAACGAAGTTAAAAGAGCCATCAGGCAACTGGTTCCACACCCATCAAATCTCACAGAACTGGACAGTGCTATTCATCAGGCATGGTGTCAGATTCCTCGCATCACCTTTCAACATCTCGTGGAGTTAATGCCAAGAAGAATCGCCGCAGTATTGAAGGCAAAAGATGGCTCAATGAAGTACTGATGGGGTGGTCATAATAATCTGGCTGCTCAGTGTATATTTTATGTCAACTTTACTTCAACAAAAATAAAATAGCTAGGAATAAAGTTAGCCAAGAAAGTGAAAGACATGTAACTATGAAACATTGATGAAAAAATTTGAAGACACAAATAAATGAAGAGATATTCTCTTATTATCTATTGAAAAAAATTAATATTGTGATAATGTCTCTCCTGCCCTAAGCAACACAGAGATTAAATGCAATCCCTATAAAAATGTCAGTATTATTTTTTACAGAAATAGAACAAGTAATTCTAAAATTTGTATGGAATAAAAATAGATCCTGAATAGCCAAAGTGATTGCAAGGAAAAAACAACAAAGCTAGAAACATCATAGTCCCTGATTTTGAAATATATTATACAAAGCTACATGAAAAAAATGGTATTGATATAATACAGACTGACAGATCAGTGGAACAGAATCAAGAGCCAAGAAGTAAACCTAAAATACATAGTTAATTATGACAAAGAAGCAGAAAAATATATAATGGGAGAAGGATAGTTTCTTCAATAACTGGTGTTCTAGTAATGGAACCCAGACGTGCAAAAAAGGAAACTGGACCACTATTTACTGTACACAAAAATTAATTCAAAATGGATTAAAGTCTTAAATGGAAGACATGAAACAATAAAACTCCTAGAAAAAATGGGTGGTAAGTTTCTTGAAATATGTCTTGGTGATGATTTTTTGGCTTGGATACCAAAAGCAAAGGCAATAAAAGCAAAAATAAATAAGTGGGACTACATCAAACTAAAAAGCTTCTGCTCAGCAAAGGAAACCATCCACAAAATGAAAAGGTAACCTACTGAATATCTGAAAACCAGTATAAGGGGTTAATATACAAAATATATAAAAACTCATACAACTCAATATTTAAAACAACAACCTGATTTAAAAAAAAATGGGCAAAGGATCTGAGTAGATATTTTTTCTAAAGAAAACATGGCCAGTAATTACATGAAAAATTGCTAAACATCACTAAATAAGAAATGCAATGAGATATAACATCCTATCTTTTAGAAGTGCTATTATAAAAAAAAAAAGAGACAAGAAATAGCAGGTGTTAAAGATATGGAGAAAAGGGACTCTTGTACACTATTTGTGGAAATGTAAATTGGTGAACTTTCTATGGGAGACTGTATGAAGGTTTCTCAAAAATTAAAAATAAAACTACAATATAATATAGTAATTCAACTTTTGGGTATTTATTCAAGGAAACAAAAACACTAATCAAAAAATATATGCATTCCCACACTTATTACAGTATTATTTACAACTAGAGGCCCAGTTCACGAAATTCATGCACGGGGCGGGGGGTGGTCCTCAGCCCAGTCTGCGCCCTCTCACAGTCTGGTAGCCCTCAAGGTATGTCCGACTGACGGCTTAGGCCCGCTCACCACAGGGGAGCCTACGCCGTCAGTTGGACACCCTTAGCCCTGCCAAGGAGGCGGGAGAGGCTCCTGCCACCACTGCTGCGCTCACCGGCCATGAGCCCGGCTCAGAGCTTCTTACTGAGTGGCACTCCCCCTGTGAGAGCGCACTGACCACCAGGGGGGCAGCTCCTGCATTGAGCATCTGCCCCCTGGTGGTCAGTGTGTGTCATAGCAACTGGTCATTCCACTGTTTGGTCAATTTGCATAGTAGCCTTTTATTATATAGGACTAGAGGCCTGTTGCAGAAAGATTCCTGGAAGAATAGGGCTTCCTCAGGCCTATTCCTGCAAGAATAGGGCTTCCTGAGACCAGAGCGAAGCAGAGAAGGGAGCGAAGCCCACCGAGGTGGGATTTGCTCCCTTCTCCACTGCCTCGCTCCCTCCCTTCACCGCTTTGCCCTCGGCTCTCTCCCGTCTCCACCGCCTTGGCTCTCTCCCTTCTCCGCTGCCTCAGCTCCCTCCCTTCTCCGCTGCCTCACTCCCTTCCTTCTCTGCTGCCTCGCTCTCTTTCTTTTCCACTGCCTTGCTCCCTCCCTTCCCCGCCACCTTGGCTCCCTCCCTTCTCCGCCACTGGGCTCCCTCCCATGTCCGCTGCCTCAGCTCCACTCCCGTCTCTGCTACCTCTGATCCGTTCCCTTCTCTGCCACTTGGCTCCCTTCTGCAGTGCTTGGCTTCCTTCTACACTGTCTTCAGTCTTCATGGGTGCCTGTGTATGCAAATTAACTGCCATCTTTGTTGGGTTAGCGAAGGTATGGTCAATTAGCATCTTTGTCTTTTATTAGTGTAGATAGCCAAGTCATGGAAGCAACCTAAGAGTCCATCATGGTTGAATGGGTAAAGAAGATGTGATATCTATCTATCTATCTATCTATCTATCTATCTATCTATCTATCTATCTATAGATGTCACAGAATATTATATAGACATTAAAAAGAAGGAAATCTTGCCCCTGGCTAGATAGCTCCATTGGTTGGGGCATAATCCTGATGTCCCAAGGTTGTGGGTTCAATCCCCGGTCAGGGCACATACAAGAATCAACCAATGAATGAATAAATAAGTAAAGCAGCAAACCAATGCCTATCTCTCTCTCTCTTTCTCTCTCTCCTTCCTTCCCTAACTTCCTCCCTACCTTCCTCTCTCTCTCTAAAAATCAATCAATAAATTAATTAAAAAGAAGGAAATCTTGCAATTTTTTAACACATAGATGGAACTTGAAGTCATTATACTAAGTGAAATAATTCAGAGAGGGAAATCTCACCTTATTATCTAATTTATATATAGAATCTAAATAAATAACAAACTCCTAGACACAGATAACAGATTGGTAGTTGCCAGAGGAGAGGGTAAAATGGGTAAAGTAGATCACATAGTACCAACTTCCAGTTATAAAATGAATAAGTCATGGTGGTGTAATGAACAGCACAGTGACCATCCTATCTAATAATAGACAAACATGGTAATTAACCATACCTCTGCTACGCTTCCCATTGGCTAATCAGCAGGATATGCAAATAACTGCCAACAAAGATGGCGGCTGGCAGCCACACAGCTGAAGCGAACATGAGGCTTGCTTGCTCCAGTGATGGAGGAACCCAAGGTTCCCCTCCTGCCCCAGCCCAGCTCTGAGCTCCGGATGCAACAATGTTGCAATTATAAAAGCTAAACAAACTCCAGGTACCTGTTTTCAGCCGGCAGTGGGCTCGGAGCTAGAGCTGGCTCTCAGCTCCAGTGACAGCTATAGAAGGTAAATAAATCCCAGAATTAAAAAACAAAAAGAAAAAGAAAAGAGGCTGGGAGCTTCAGTCGCCCACCAGCCTGAAAACGGCCCTCAGCCCCTCACCCAGACTGGCCAGGCACCCCAGTGGGGACCCCCACCCTGAAGGGGGTGTGACCAGCTTCAAACAGCCATCAGCCCCTCACCCAGGCTGGCCAGGCACCCAAGCGAGACCCCCACCCTGATCCGGGACACCCTTCAGGGCAAACCAGCCGGCCCCCACCCGTACACCAGGCCTCTATCCTATATAGTAAAAGGGTAATATGCAAACTGACCCTAACAGCAGAAAGACTGGGAATGACTGGTCACTATGACACACACTGACCACCAGGGGGCAGACGCTCAATGCAGGAGCTGCCCTCTGTTGGTCAGTGTGCTCTCACGGTGGGGAGCTCTGCTCAGCCACAAGCCAGGCTGACGGCTGCCAGTACAGCAGTGGTGGTGGGAGCCTCTCCTGCCTCCTCAGCAGTGCTAAGGATGTCTGACTGCAGCTTAGGTCTGCTCCCTGCTGGGAAGTGGACATCCCCCGAGGACTGCTGGGCTGCCAGAGGGATGTATGATTGCCATCTTAGGCCCAATCCCCCAGGGAGCAGGCCTAAGCCAGCAAGTGGTCACCCCCGAGGGGCCCCAGACTGCGAAAGGGCACAGGCCGGGCTGAGGGACCCTCTACCCCAGAGTGCACAAATTTTTGTGCACCAGGCCTCTAGTCTCTCTCTATAAAAGCCTAAGCGACCATTAGGGAAGGATGACTGAACAACCAGAATGACCGGTTGTTATGATGCGCACTGGCCACCCCAATCACTTTATCAGGGCCTGCCGGCCATCCTCCCAATCCCTCCCCCGAGCCAGCAGTGCCTCTCACCCAATGAAGAATGGGGAGCCGGGTGTGGTTGTGAACACAGGCGGTGCCAGGACAAGGTGGGTGCAGGCAGGGAGCGGGGCTGGCTGCCTGCAGCTGGGGGAAGGAAGGCCCTGGCCTGCAGCTGGCAGCCAGGGGAAGGAAGGCCCCAGATTGCCAACCTACCAGTCCCTGAAGACTTTCGAAAAACCTCTTTCTGGGGAAGCTTTTCCTTTCCCCCCCAGGGGCGTGCAATTCAAAGGCACTAGCCGCAGAGCTGCCCAATCTCTCCCAGCATCCAGTTGGATTGAGTCTGGCACATAGCGGGGCAGAACACCCTGAGCCGCTGCCTGCAGGCAGGGAGCTGGCAGGGGTGGGGCGTGGATGCAGGGGCCTCAGAGCTGGACCATCCGGCCCCCAGCATGCTCTCCACCTAGAGACGTCCAGCTACAGACCTCCGACCCCATTAACTGGATCAGTGGTGGGGAGGAAAGTGACCTGGGAGGGTGAGGAAATGAAACTTGGGTGAGTACCGTGGGTTCAGTCCCTGTGACCTTCTCCTCCCAGGATATTGCTGTGATCCCTAACCTCCCTTGTGCCAAGAGATAAATGTGGATTCGCAAAGAGGCAGGCCCCCAAGGGGCGTCGCTGGGGGGAAAGAGGAGTTACTCACTTCTGACACCCCCACCCTTTGCTTTAAGGCTGCATTCTCTTTCCCTAATACATGTTGCTTGAAGTACATGATGGTTTGTGATTAGACATGCGATAATTGTGGAGAAAGCAAAGTTTTGTGCTTTAGAACAAAAGTC
>NW_005871334.1:1388229-1395926 GCF_000147115.1 Myotis lucifugus | reverse complement strand
CTCTGTCTCTCTGTCTCTGTCTCTCTCTCTCATACTCACACATACACACACACACACACACACACACACACACACACACACACTCACTCCTTCCTCCCATCTTCCCTGGCCTGGTGAATCTTCACACAGAAAGTTAACTCTAGCTCCTCAGAACCCACCCTTGCTGGAGTGGCCTTTATTTTGTTTTTCTTTCACTAGGTTTTTTTCTAACCTCTAAACCCACAGTCAGACATCTCCTGATAGGTCCCGATTGCAAGAGGACGCAGGCCAGTCTGAGGGATCCCCCCCACCATGCACGAATTTCATGCATTGGGCCTCTAGTAGTTAATAATACTCTATTGCATATTTGAAAGATATTAAGAGATTAAGTCTTAAAAGTTTTCATCACAAGAAAAAATGTATGAAGATGGATGTTAAATAGATATTGCACAAGTATCAAATTATTACATTGTACACCTGAAAATAATAAAATGTATGTTAATTATACCACAATGAATAAAATAAATATAAATAAAAGCCAACAATTAAAAAACATGTAGAATATATGTGGTAGCTGCTTTTCCTTTAGCTTTTGCAATTCTTATGACAATAATAAGACACTAACATATTTGAAGAGCCTAATAGAATTTACTGTTTCTATAGTGTGATAAATTAAATCTTTCCTAGGCATTAATTACTAATATATGTCTGCTTACTAGTATGGAACCATAAATATAGCAAAAGAAATATGAAAACAAACTATAATTATATGTAATATCAAAATTATATAGCTGTACATTCTTCCAGAGGAATTGAAAAGATTCCATCATGAGGTTTTATATGGTATTGATATAAGGTTTTGCTATACGGTTTCCATGTGGTAGAATTTTATACAGAAGTGTGAAGGAAAGGAAGAGGTATTAATTTGTGAAGGAGGGAGACAAAAACATATGGTGTTAGGGCCTATTGGCAGAAAAAATACATTTATTTACTAGATAAAAACTTGTGCTAGAGTTTGTGATAAGTATGCTACACTATTTTAAGTTTTTATATTTGCTTAATGTTTGAGATTTGACTGAAATGCTATAAGCATTTTATGCTTTCACTAGAGGCCCAGTGCATGAAATTCATGCATGGATAGGGTCCCTAGTGGCTGCTAGCTGCCGGCTGGGACCACACTTCCCTGGTTGCCAGTTGCCGGCTGGGGCCTCCCTTTGTTCTGCACAGCCCCCTGGTGCTCAGCGCACGTCATAGCGAGTGGTGGAACTCCCAGTTGGTCAAATTCCCGAGGGGATACTTTGCATAATATATATATGTAGACTAGAGGCCTGGTTCATGAAAATTGTTCACGGGGGGTGGGGGGCAGCCCTCAGCCCTACCTGTACCCTCTCCAATCCAGGAGTCCTGTGGGATTGGGCCTAAACTGTCAGTTGGACCTCTGGCTCCTAATCGCTCACCTGCCTGCCTGCCCTAACCACTCTGCCTGCCTGCCTGATCCCCCTAACTGCCCTCCCCTGCCAGCCTGATCCCCCTAACTGCCCTCTCCTGCTGGCCTGATCCCCTTAACTTCCCTCCCCTGCCGGCCTGGTCACCCCTATTAACTTTCTTTTTTAATCGTATCCCCTTCACACACAATTGTATTTGACTTCCTTATTGGCTTCTTCCTCTCACACAATTTTTCTCTCTCCTTTATGTAACATTTTTTCCTACTAACTCATCATTTATAAACTTTTCTTTCTTCCTTATTTCTTAATTCTATTCCATCATCCTTCTTCCCATCTTTCTCCTACCCTCCCACCCTACATTCCTTCTTTCCTTTATCTTTACCCCTGCTCTCCCTCCCATTTTCCTTCCTTCCCACCTTAATTTTTTTCTTCACTTCCTCCCTCAGACCTGCTTCACATTCTTCACATTCTCCTTTTAAGCTCTATTGAATCCCCTTTAAAACTTCCTTCCCTCCCTCTTTCTCTCTCATCCTATCTTTCCCATATATTCTTCTCTACTTACTTCCACCGTTTTAATATCGATCTATCTGCCTAATTATTCACTATCATTTGTCTTTTTTCTTTTCTGACTCCTACTTTTAAAATCTGTCCCCAGTACACAACTATACTTGATTTTCATTATAGCTCCTACAGTTCACTCACACATCCTCTTTCCTTCTTTAACTCTGCTGTCTACTGACTCCTTTATAAAGTTCTTCCCTCCCTCCTTCCCTTTTTTTTTTCCACCAAGCAATTCTATTGGTTTAAGATGAGCTGTATATGAAGTAATAAAGCCATCTGGAGTGGGGTGGGGTGGGAGGCCTGGGGGCATGGCTAGGTCATCTGTCCAGAAGTTGTGTCCCCATTTTTGGCTTCTCTGGTAGATAGGGCAAGACTGCCGTCTCCACAGATCCCAGAGCAGGTAAGGGGTGGGGGAGAGAGAATGGGTAAAGCAAGAGAGAGAGAGAGAGAGAGAGAGAGAGAGAGAGAGAGAGAGAGAGAGAATAGTAGTATATGTGTCTGAGAGAGAGAGAATGTATATGACAATAATAATACACTAACATATTTGAAGACACTAACATGTTTCTCTATAGAGAAGCAATAGTTGTGTATGGATCTATGAGAGAGAGAAACAGAATAGTTGTGTATGTGTCTATGAGAGAGAGAGGATCTGAAATATAGGGTTCTGGGTGTGTTTTGGTGTAAGAAATGGGGAGAGAAAAAGATTGAAAAGAAGGGTAAAAAGGGGAGACAGACCCCACCTTCCTCTTAGGGGACCCCCTTCTCCTGGCCATGTAGTCAGCAACCCCAGCACTGAGTCGGCTGGGGTAGGGCGACCCCATTTGCCCTTCTCCATCTTGTGCTTCTCCTGTGTCTGGGGCTTATCCTCTGGATGCCTTTGTCCTCTCATCAGGAGTCACCTCTGAGCCCCCACCCTGTGGCCTGAGGGGTGAGAGCAGTGGGAAGTGTCCGAATGAGCGCCCTGGTCCTCTGTTGGGGACGTCACTGAGGACGGGGTCACAGCCTCCTGCCAGCTCAGTTTGCCCTCACTTCCCGAGGGCTGTCCATCTGGCCTCCCCGAGGTTATCTCCGTGGCCTCTGGGCCCATCGAGTGTCGAGTGACTCCACCTGGGAGGCAGGACAGGCATCTCCGTTGAGCCCGGGCATCCCCAGAAACATGTCTCCGGATCCTGAAAGATTGAAAGAGCCGCCAGAGCCTGCGGAGGAAGGGGGTGCCGGGAGCTGGTGCTGCTGTGCCCCTCCCCCCCACCCGTGACAGACACGGCGGTCTTGACGGCATAGATGTTTGCCTCCTCTTGAAACTTTCCGCTATTTTTCTTATAGCGAATCCGCTTGTTGCCAAGCCAGTTGGAGACCTGAGAGACGGTGATGCCACGCTTCTTGGTGAGCTCCTCCTCTGCCTCCTCACTGGGGTGCGGGTTACTCAGGTGGGAACAGAAATACTCATTTAAGACCTCGGTGGCCTGTTTGCTGAAGTTCCGGCGTTTCCATCTGGCATCCAGGAACCGGGAGCGCAGGATCATGACGGCCTCGCAGGTGCTCTGCCTGAACTGCATCTGGATGGCGCTGAACTCACGGTGTATGATGCTCACCATCCGCTCCATCTCCTTGGGTGCCACAGGCCTCATGATGTGGTTCATGATGTGGGCCGTGAACTCGTTACATGCCTGCTCATACTTCTCCAGCTCCGAGTGGTAGATATGGTGAATCTGGGCAAGTTTGCTGCGATAGTCCGAGTGTTCGATGGAGTTGTCAGGGGACACGCTGTCCCGGGAAGCTGCAGCGGCTGCTGCTGCTGAGCAACCCCCCCTGCCACGCCCCCCCCTTTCTCAGGCCCAGCCATACTTTTGCCAGAAGCATGTTGTCCAAGTGCATAAGCTGGGGGTCCATCGGCTCCTCCTCCTGGGAGCTTCCGATGCTGAGGCCGGTCTTCTTGATTTCACACAGGACGCTAAAGAGAGCTGGCTTCATTCGGTGGCAGTTTAGGGTGTGTTTCTTGGCCTGGGCCTTGTCCAGGCTCTGGTCCGTGATGGTCATTATCTGCTGCAGAATGTCCCCGATGTCTTGCTTCCCTTGGCCTCCCGGACCCTCCAGCCCCCCACCACCCTTACTGGAAGGCTCGCCAGGGCCCCCAGGCTCCCCACCCACAAGCCCCAGGCCCCCCTGGCCCCCGCCTGGAGAGGACGCCCCAGCAGCCACTCATCCATAGTGGGGGGGTGGGCTGAGGGCCCCTTCTTGTTCTGGCCTCCCCCGCATGGTTACTTCCCCCCAAACTCCCTGGGGCCGCTGCTCCCTCTGCCCCAACCCCCGCCCATCTCTCCGTCTCCTGGGTCCTCCAGGGGTTCACTCCGGCTCTGAAGGGAGACCTGGGGTACTGGCTGGGCCCCCCACAGGAGACCCCTGCCCCCAGTGGTGGAGAAAATGGAGCCAGAGAGAGAGGAGGCCCAGGCAGGGTGTGTGTGAGTGAGAGGGAGGAGCCATCCTTCCCTCCTTAAAACTTCTGTTGCTGGGGGGGGGGGGGGGGCATTAACCCCCAGCCCAAGGCTCAGCCCGGGCCAGGTGTTCGCTGCCCCGCGCCCCTTCCCCGGCCTCCTTGCCACCGTCCTGCTCCCATTCCCTGCCCTGGATGCCCGGCCCAGCAAGGGTGGCCGAGGCCAGCACAGCCTGGGCGCTGCTGCCACAAAGCAGGAGCACCTCCACCCAGAAGGCCTCGGACCATCCACCCCTCCATCCGGGGACCTGCCAGCGGCCCACACCGGGCGTCTGGGCGGGGCTCCTCGCTCCACCTGCATCTTGCCCTTTGCCGGCTTGTTCCCTTTCTGTTTTCTGTTTCTCCCCTAGGCCTGTCTGCATGCAGTCCTGCCTTCCTCTCCCTCTCCTTTCTTCTCCACTCCTATTGTATCCTATCCTACCCCAGGCCTTGCAGCTGCCTGAGCAGAGGGCAGGGACGCAGCCTGCTGATCTGGTCATGACATTATGGGCGTAATGGATAATTAGCATATTCCTCTCTTATATAGGACGAGAGGCCTGTAGCATAAAATTTGTGCATGGGGGGGGGGGGGTTGTCCCTCAGCCCAGCTTGCACCCTCTCCAATCCCAGCCCCCTCAGAGGACATCCAACTCGCAATCTGGGACCACTGGCTCCTAACCGCTCGCCTGCCCGATCACACCTAACCACCTCTGCCTCGGCCCCTGCAACCGTGGCTTTGTCTGGAAGATGTCTGGTCTAATTAGCATACTACCCTTTTATTAGTATAGATATTTATATTCACCCCCATTGAGAGGTTTTTTTCCTGGCTGACACAACCTGTTTGAGAATAAATTATCTGTTGTTAGGAAACAAACCGTGTAAGTTCAACTCTAAACAATAATGGAATTACTATTGTCTTTGTTTAAGACAAAGTTGAAGCTAAACTTTCTGCTTAGCTTTTCAGCAGTTCTGATTTTCAGTTGCTTTCCTTGTGCACTTGCAGGCCCCTGTGCATTCATATTTCAAAAGTCAGTCAAGAATTTGAGGATAGTTTATATGTCAGTTTTGGACCTTTATTTCCTGAACTATCTTCATTTCTGAGCATTTTCTCCTCAATTTCTACCCTTCTAGTAGCTCCAAATTCTCCACTCTATAATGCCGCAGGCCAAGAAGATTGGAATTTTGTGTTTAGCTGACCCACTCCATGTGAACTGAGGAGTGCCCTCTGAACTATATAAATATAGCTCTCACCTTGTTTTGTTTGTTCCTTCAAAGGTCAAACCAACTCCAGTATCTGCCAGTATTTAGTTGCTCTGCAATGCCTTCAAGCTGTTGAGTTTTAAAATATTTTGTCTAGAATTTACAGTTGTTATCAGAGAGAGGTTTAGTCTACTATAACCTATTCTTTTATTACCAGAACCTGGAATGGTTTTTAAACTTTGAAAATATTATATAATTGCCCTCTGAATTCTACTTGTGCTAATGAGCAATGCAGTTCAGTCTAATTATCATTTTATAGGTAAGTTCTGATTACTTTTTAATTGTTCTCATTCTCATTGGTTTTCTTCAATTTCCTTATAATTTATCTATGTGAGGATTCTTTTTTTTTACCCTAAAGTATTTCTTAATAATAATAATAATTATGTGGTTTGTAATTTTTTACTGTGAACTCATCTTCAGAATGGTAATTTTTAAATTAAAGTAGTATGGTTTCTGTGTTCTAGTGGTACCCTGTAAGATTGCTTTTATTTGCTACTGCCAGGATTCCCTATATTCCTCCATTTATGAACTAGCTTTAAATTAATTTATTTGCTCGGAATAACTGGAAAGTGCCTCCTAGCTGTAAGCAAGCATGAGAATTTCAGTTGTGCCTTGTGTAGTAGATAGAGGAGCAATCCTCTTTTGCCTTTAAAGTACTAGCTCCTTACTCGTGAGGGCATGCCAGGTTTCACCAGCACTATAACCTTACAGGTTCCATGATCTCACTTTTAGTCTTCCTAATCCTATTTCTCCTCTGATTCTTGGCAGGTCCTGTTTCTTTGGTTTCACATTGGGCTATGTATTTTTAAAATACATTTTATTTTATTAAACATTTTATGTGTGTGAAACTTGAAGAGAATGTTTCCTCATCAAAAGCATGTAAAAATTCCCATCATGAAGTCACCTATCTGTTTAGCTATACAGAAGTTGTAGCCTTCCCTACATACCCTTAGCACAATATGCTACAATCACACTAAACTTCTCATTTCTAAAACATTGGGAACATTCTTTCCTTTATGGCTACACATGTGCTTTACTCTTCTTTAATTGCTTTTTTTAATTACCTTTCCTAAATTCTTTCTGGAAAACTCAGATGTGTCATTAAATAACAAATGAAAAGTCTTCTCTGTGGAGGCATCGTTGAATCTCCTAAGTAGAGTTAATTGTCCTATACCTGGCATTTTGTGTCTGCCCTCTGATAGCAGAAGAAACATGTTATGCTTTGCTCCATAACTCCTCATCAGTTACTCAATAAATAATAAATAAAACATGAAAATGCAATTTAAAATATAAATATATGTTATTAGAAATATTACTTAAAATGTTACTTAAAATAACTTTTCCTTAAGTTATAACTATTATTGAATATAATTTAATTCCAAGAAAAAATATTCTTTGGTATATTTTAATCATTGTCATGTTAACCTTTGTCTTTCTAGAAATTATAAGCATGAATTAACTTTCAAACATGAACTAACTCACACATTAAATAAAGGGTAGATTTCTATATCTCCCTAGAACTAAAAGAAAGGAGATAGTTTCTGATTATTCTACCTCTATACTTGTCATGTACTGTGCAAATACATTAAAGAAAACTGCAAATCTAATTTTATTATCTGCTTTTTACATTGCCATGTTAGCAAAATTAAATGGATGATGTAAAAAAATCCCAAAGATTGCCCAGACAGTATGGCTCAGTAGTTGAGCATGGACCTATGAACCAGGAGTCATGGTTAGATTGCTGGTCAGGACACATGCTCTGGTTGCGGGTCACCCCAGTAGGGGGAGGTCAGGAGGCAGCCAATCAATGATTCTTTCTCATCATTGATGTTTCTATTTCTCCTTTTCCCTTCCTGTCTGAAATCAATAAAAATATATCCAAATTTAAATCTTTGGAATTTTTAATTTAAATTCACAGAATTAGAACAGATTGTCTCCAAATACAGAGACATAGAATATAGGTTACCAATTCAAGCAACAGG
>NW_005871334.1:1369717-1388129 GCF_000147115.1 Myotis lucifugus | reverse complement strand
TCCAATGATACCTTGGTTTCATGGGAAATTTTAACTTCACTTTAAACTGATCTTTTACTTCAGATGAATTAAACATTATACCTAGTTACAATATTTATGTTTTAAGAATTGTCCTAGGCCACCAATGTAAATGGTACATTTTATTTTACAAAGTAATCTCTGAGTAAATTTAGAGAAAAGAATTCTGGTTGGTTTGGATATATCTCAATGTGTAGTATTATACACATAGTAAAGATTGATATGTAGGCTATTGATGATAAAAGGGGTTATACCTATTGTGCATTAAGTTCTGTAAGGTAACATCATCTTATATATCTATACATGGACATTTTAATTTTATCAGTTTATGAAAAATTACTACTATTCAATTTCCTTTCAATTAAAAGCTATTTTATTCAAATCACTAAATGCACTTATATGCTTGTCACATATAGTCAAATTACTATATGTAGGCATCCCCAAAAATGTATATACACACTTTGAATAATTATAAAGGCATGTTTATTAAAATACATTTTATTTTCAAAATTGAGCTATCAGCTATTAAAGTATATATAGCTTTTGGGGGGACACCCTGTGTGTGTATATGTATGTGTGAATTATGGGAAAGAGGAGAAATAAATATGGATTTTTTCTACCCACTTCCAAACAAATTCTCAGACTTGTCAAGACTATGAGAAAGTGAGATGTTAGACAGTCTTTAAGGCCACCTTGGAGCAGTTGTGTGGGACTTTCTTTTCAGAGCACTGGGTCAGAATCTAGAGATAAGTTTCAGAGAGGACAGACTAAGGTGAGAAAGCTGCAGATACTGGAAAGAGATTGGACAGAAATCTTTGGAGCTGTGACACAGGCTCTACTGAAGGCCACCACATTCTCTGGTCCCTAAGAGGTCAAGGGAAAACTGAATGGATATATCAATTTCTCCATGCGAATGGGAATTAGTACAAGTCAAGAAGTAGTAGAAGAAATAGTATTTTTTATATTATGATATAAGAATTTATATTTTATTAATGAGAGGAATATGAGAGAAGGCAAATAACACAATCCTATATAATAAAAGCCTAATATGCTAAGTGTCCAGTCATCCAGTCAGCCATTCAATCAAAGCAAAATATGCTAATGATATCTAAGGCCACTCAACTGCTCGCTATGACATGCACTGACCACCAGGAGGCAGACGCTCCAACCGGTAGGTTAGCTTACTAATGGGGTTCGGCCAATTGGGACTGAGACATGCCTTGAAGCCCTCCCGCTGCCCCTCCCTGGCTGGCCAAACTTCCGTGTCCCTCTCTGGCCCCGATCATGCACCAGTGGGGTCCCTGGGCCTGGCCTGCACCCTCTCACAATCCGGGACCCCTCAGGGGATGTCAGAGAGCCAGCTTCGGCCCCATGGCGAAACAACCAATCACTATGATGCACACTGACCACCAGGGGGCAGATGGTAAATGCAGGAGCTGCCCCCTGGTGGTCAGTGCACTCCCACAGGGGGAGCACCACTCAGCCAGAAGCCAGACTCACAGTTGGCAAGAGCTGTGGCAGCGGCGGGAGCATCTCCCACCTCCGCGGCAGCACTAAGGATGTCCAACTGTCACTTACGTCCACTCCCCCTGGGGAGTGGGCCTAAGCCATCAGTCAGACATCCCCCAAGGGCTCCCAGACTGTGAGAGGGTGCAGGGCTGAGGGACACTCCCCCCCCCCACCGATTTCACGAATTTCGTGCACCAGGCCTCTAGTAATAGAATAAGGGATATCCAAAAATTAGAAATAGAACAATTAAAATTTGATTAAACCATTATATTTTTAAAAAGGAAAGTCAGTAAAATATTAATAAAATTTTTAAACATAGAGTACAATGGTAGAACTAAGTCTAATGTCAGTCATGATATCACATATAAAAGGTTTGGATTTTCTTACTAACAGATAGAAAAAGTTACATTGCATTAAAAAGCAAAATGCAGTTGTGTAACCCATAGCTTCCATTATATCATTCTTTGTAATATTTTAAAAAAATAAGGTCAGAAGAATAAATGGTTGGATAATTTATGATACATTGATATCACAGAATTTTGAATTTATTATAAAGTATGTACAGAGATCAATACAATAATACTAGGGAAATTTAATATCCCAAGTTTAGCAATGGATAGATCACCCTGACAGAAAACCAATAAGGAAACATTGATCTTAAATGGTACATTAGACCAGTTAGACTTAGATATATACAGAACATTCCATCTAAGCACATATGGAATATTTTCCAGGATAGATCATATATTATCCTACAATACAAGTCAATAAATTTAAGAAAATTTAAATAATATAAAGCATATTTTATGACCAAATGGTATGAAACTAGAACTCAAAAACAAGAAGAAAAGTGGAAAATTCACATATATGTGGAGATTAAACATCTTACTAATGAACAACCAATGGGTCAAAGAAGAAATAAAAATAGTAATCAAAAAATGCCTTAAGGAAATGAAAATACAACATTACTAAAACTTACTGGATGCAGCAAAAGCAGTTTTCAGAGGGAAATTCTTAGCAATAAAATCCCTACCTCAAGAAACAAGAACAAACTCAAACAAACAACCTAAATTTGCACTTCAGTGAACTAGAAAAAGAAGAACAAATGAAGTTCAAAATTCATAGGAAGAAGGAAATAACAAAAATCATAGTAGAAATACATAGACCAATAGAGAATAAATCAAAGAAACTAAAAGCTGGCTCTTTGAAAAGATCAACATAATAAGAAAACCTTTAGCTAAACTCCCACATATCCTCCTTAAAAATAAAAGAGAGAGAGAGGAAGAGGACTCAAATAAATGAAATCAGAAATGAAAGATACGTTACAACTGATACCACAGAAATACAAAGAATCATAAGAGACTATAAATAATTACGGCCCAACTAAATGGAGAATATAAATGAAGTGGATAAATTTTTAGGAACCTACTAAGACTGAACAATGAAGAAATATACATCTGGACAAACTGTTTACTAGTAGGGTTTTGAATCAGTAATTAAAAACTTCCAACTAATTAAAGTTCAGGACCAGATGGCTTCACTAGTAAATTTTACCAAACACTTAAAAAATTAATACCAATCCTTCTTAAACTTTTCAAATAAAAATTAGAAGGAACATATCCAATCTCATTTTATAACACCAGCATTACCTTGACACCAAAACCAGACAAGAATGCCACACACAAAAAAAGAAAATTACAAGCAAATATCCCTGATGTACACAGATGAAAAATCCTCAATAAATAATAGTTAACCAAATTCAACAATACATTAAAAGGATCATACACCATGATCGAGAGGGACACAAATTTATTCCAGATGCACAAATATGGTTCAATATCCACAAATCAGTCAATGTGATACACTATTTTAACAAAATGAAGGAAAAAAATCATATGATCATCTTAATAGCTGCAGAAAAAGCATTTGTAAAACTTTAACAGCCTTTCTCTTAATGAACAAGGTATAGTAGAAATTACCACAACTAATTAAGGCCGTTTATGACAGTCCCATTTCTATCATCCCAAATCATAAAGGAAGAAGTAAAATTGTCACTAATTGCAGATGACATGATATGATATATAGAAAACTCTAAGGACTCTATAAAAAAAAACTGTTATAAGGGCACTACCATATAAATCAGTAATTGCACTTTTGGATATTTAGCTGAAGAAAGTTAAAACACTAACTCAAGAAATATAGAGGGTGTACCCCCAAAAATGTATACATGCTTTGACAGCTGATAACTCACTTAATTTTCACTCCTTTTCAGATTTAACTGATTTGAAAGAATGGGTGAATCAAGACTAAAAGCTTTGAGCAAAGAAAATTTATCCTAAAGTGCCACTAGACTTTCTTTTTTTTAATGGGGATACATAGAAGATAAATTCTATAGTACAAAATTGGCAACAGTTGATGAATTGAGGGCACACAAATACCAAACAAAATGATTCTTGATGTTTTTTATTCCATTGCTTCATGTTATTAGCAGTGCCTGGACCTCCGTTTGAAAACAGAGATTGACAAAAAATATGATTCATTTCTGTAGATTCTTTTAAATTCCAAAAATGAACTGTTTGTTAATACACACTAACTCTATAGTCATTCAAAGTGTGTATACATTCTTTTGGGACACCCAGTAGACAACAGCATTATTTATAATATCTAACTCAAGAAAACATCATCAGTGTCCATCAATGGGTAATAAGTGAACAAATAAATGTAGTCTGTATACACAATGAAATATTATTTAGCCATAAAAAAGAATGAAAACTTGTCAATGGATGGACCTTGTGGTTGTTACACTGAGTAAAATAAGTCAGACAGAGAAATCTCACTTTATTATCTCATTTATATGTGGAATCTAAAACAACAACAAGTTCATAGCTTCAGAGAACAGATTGGTGGTTGCCAGAAGAGGGTTGGGGGGTTGGAAGGGTAATTGAAATAGGTGAAGGTGATCCAAAGGTACAAACTTCCAGTTATAAGATTAAAAAAGTCATGGGGATATAATGTACAGCAGCGTGACTATAGTTAACAATACTCTGACATTTGAAAGTCGCTGAGAGAGTAGGTCTTAAAAGTTCTTACTAGAAGAAAACATCTTTCGTAACTATTTATAGTGATGGGTGCTAACTACAATTATCGTGGTCTTCATTTTAGAATATATACAAATATCAAATCATTATGTTATACACCTGAAACTAATATAATGTTATATATCAAATAGAGGCCCAGTGCATGAAAATTCATGCACTAGAGGGGAGATTCCCTCAGCCAGGCCTGCCCCTTCTCACAGTCCAGGAGCCTTCAGGGGCGGGAGGTAACCCAGCCATCAGGGGAAGGTGATGCGCCCATCACACCTCTGCTGCTGCCACTGGCGGCAGTGCAAGCCTCGGCTGGCCCTAGTTACCTGAGCCTCAGGTGGCCCTGGGTGGCTGGGCAGCCGCCATCTGAGGCTTGCCTATGCCTTGGGCCGTCCCTGGGCAGCTGGGGGGCTGAGGGTGGGTCCGGCCGCACAGTGCTCCTGTTGTCCCCCCCTCCCCCCCCCAGCTGGGCTGAAAAGACTGTGGGACTACAGCAGGGCTGAGGGGACTGGGTGCCACCATCTTTGTGGCAGTGTGATGGTCAATTTGCATATTCTATCTTTATTGAATAGAATTGTCTCAATAAAAGAAATTTTTAACACAGACATGAAAAATAAATAATTCTTTAACATTTAATGTAATTGTGACCCTGGATAACATTTTATTTTTTGTTTTCTATTTGGCCCCTTCCTTTTTGTTGTCATCCTCCTTTATTTTGTTGATATTGTCTAAAAGCTGGCTTTACCAGTTCTCTGCATTGTTCTCTTGCATGTATTTCTGCCCTATCTTTACTATGTCCCTCCTCCTAATAGCATTGGGTTTACTCTGTTGTTGTTTTTCTACCTCCTAAAAGTAATTGTAAGTCTTTCAAACAAGTTGTGTTCTTTTCTAATGTAAGCAATTAAATATGTCTGGTCATTGAGCAGAATCATGAGTTTCTTCAAAGTGCTTGCCTGGGCCGTCTCAGGTCTGACCTTCACTGCCTGCCTGCCTTGAAAATTAGTTATAGTATTCTGGTTCTTCATGTGCCAAGTGCTTTTGGATTGTATTATTCATATTTTGAATATTTATCTGTGGAGACTGGCTTTCCGTTCCTGTAACAACTAGATGTTTTAGTTTTAGTAGGTAATTAATGTTCTTACATTTACTTTGCAACCTTTGTCTTTCCTGTGATTGGCAGCAGTTCAAAAATCAGCTCTGTCATTTCTGTCTTAGGTTAAGCCGATTTGAGTCCGCTTCAATGCTTCATGAACTGCAGTGCAGCTAGAGAGTTAGGAAGAATTTATAGGCAGTGTTTGTGGCTCTTTGTTTGTCTCTGTTTTTTCAAGTTGCTCCCTCTTCCCTTTCTAGCTATTCCAGTTGCCTTGGTCTCTGTTATGTGGTTTTTCAGACATGAAATATGTATGGTGTATTATTTGAGTTTTAGTAACCTGCACCATGTCATAACTGATGTCTGCCCTCAAGAAAAAGCTGAAACTTGGGAAACTTATCATTTATGTCCCTTCAAAATTTGGACTTCCCTCCAAAACCTACCTGTCTTTTCTCCTAAGACATCATGTAGTTTCATTTGTATATTTTTTCTAGAGTTTTTATTTATATTTTGGAAGGTTTCTCTATTAGGAGTTTATTCCATTATACTACAAACTAAAAGCTGGGAGTAATCCTTTAAAACTCTCTTTTGTAGAGAATATGGCATTTTTCCATATGAATTATGTAGAAAATAATAATAATAAACTAATTTTATTGATGGGAAAAATGAGGCATTTTGGGGGGGTAGCAATCTGAATCTGTGCCAGTAACCTGATGCACATTCTTGTTAGCCTATAAGTCTAGTCACTGGCCCTTCTTTAATTATCTGGTCCTGCAAGACCTGTTTACCGCAGTACTACTCCCATTTTAGAGAGGCCATAAACCATGAACAATACACAACCCCCAGACGGAGTTACCAGCACTGGTGCCAGGCCAGGCCTCACAGCCCCCACCCCAACACACGAGGCTTTTTGCAAAGCCCGAGAAAGGTCTGGAAGTCCCATCCCATATTTAGGGGACAAAGAAACCAAAAGGTGTAAAGGGAAAGCTTCCTCCATACTGGTTTGCTCAGGATTTGGAGAGAAGCAGTCTCCCCTGTGTCCTGCACTAGTACATGTGAAACATCTGAAAATAAATGGGTTTTTCCTGTGCCTCCTGTACTCCTGCATATTTTCAGGTCGCCTGGTAAATTCTGTAACATTATCATCTAACTTTATTGACCTTTCATATCTATTAAAAGGTAATCTGTGTATTGATTATTCCCAAGTGGCAATAAGAAATAGTAAAGCAATATAATCTGGAAAGATGATGGGTTTAGCAATTCATTTGCTATTGAAAAAAATGTAATTAAGATCTCTGTAGTATACAGCTACCTATACTTCTTTGGAACAAGGTTTGAATTCTAATTTTTGCCACAGTAGCTTAAATAGTAAGCAATACGATGAAGTATCACAAACATATTACAATTTAGACATTCCGTTCACCTGCATTAATAAAGATAACATAGAAGTTGCATTGAGTATATGTAATAAAACACACTACAAGGTAATACATAAAGTGGTCTCAGAAAGGAGTTTTTGCTATAGTGCATATTCTCTCATATTTAGAGTCCTATAATACTATTTGGTAATATATTCAAATGCACTGTAAAGATGGGTATAATTTACAGTTGTCATGTACAAATACATAATTATTAATAAAACATTTAAGAATGTTTTCATTTTATTAAATATTTAATTTTGTCAAACATTAAATTTTATAGTTATGTACCAAGGACTGAGTTTAAACTTCATATAGTAATAATTTTCAGTGTGTTTATTTTTTTATGTGGTCAGTAGGAAACTGATTCTCATCCTGACTTTTTTTTAAAAAAATGTTTTTATTGAGAGAGAGGAAGGGAAAGGGAGAGGGAGAGAGAAACATTGATTGGCTGCTTCCTGCATGCCCCTACTGGTATTGAGCTCCAACCCTGGGCATGTGCCCTGACCAGTAATCAAACTAGCGACCTCCTGGTGGGCTAATTTTCAGTTTTATGGCAAATTATTCTTTCTCTTATAATTTCTTCATAGTTTAAGAAACAAATCAAGATTTAAAAAATGAAAACCTCTATAAGCCATATTTTGGCTTAAGGGAATAAACTACATTTGTAAACTTAAGCTATTTTAATGAAAACATTTTCAATAAACATTTCATCTATTTTGCTATTTAATCCTGTTCTAGTGGAGTACAAAATGGCCTCAAGATAAAATCAGATGGTTTAAAGCCATCATGTGGGAAAGATAGTCTGTTCATTCTCATTTGAGATTAGAATATTTAAAAACATTATTTCTTTCAGATTAAAGATCATTTATAATGTGAGCCTGGGAATGATTTACTTTCTCATTAGGCGAATCACAATGGCAAGCAATGGTGAAGTTGGGAGAAACATTGTTGCTGTTACTGAGAGCTTTCCCAAGGATAGGCATATGCAAAGGACAGATGGGTGGACTAACTGAACTAAGTACATTATCTACTCAGCCATTGGCTGAATGTCAGCCCCAAATATCCACGTGGCCACAGAGTGCTAAGAACCAATCGTAAAACACTTTGCACACACATTGTTTTAAGACATAACTTGAGTGAATTGCACAATTTATAGCATCTTTCCTCGGTAGTAGTTTTAGTTTTAGTTAAGTCTCAAGTATAGTTTTTGCAGTAAAGAGTTTTTTTTTTGTGTGTGTGTGTGTGTGTTTTTAAATTGCATAAACAAACCCTTTACCTCATTTTGTCATTTCCCTACTGTTATATTACAAATTTTTCAGCATATTCAGAATAGAAATGAAAAAACATCAAAATTGGCCTTTTTGTTTGTTTTTTGGCAGATAGGAAAGACACATCGATGAAAATAAATTGGAATGTTTGGAAACAAGGTAATATCAGCACAGGGGGAACAGAGAATATAAATGTCTGCTCAAATTGTTATGATAAGAAAAGCTTAATAGGCAGATAGACTTCATCTCCACTCTAAGCATTCTTGCTAATTGGAAATGGAGTTTAAGTTCCCTGGAATAAGGTCAGGTTATGTGATCCAAACATAATGGTGTATATAACACTTGAGAAAAACAATCTGCTTTCTAACATGACAAGAATGATTTGCAGTTAATAATAGAGGGGAAAAGGCCAGTCTTTTCAGATACCCTTGACTTCACCTAGGACAAAAAAGAAATAGCTTCTGCTGCTGTGAGCGACTTACTTTCTTCCTGGTCATTATTGCTTAGTTATATTTTAGTGATGAAATCTATCATTACTGACTTTATTGACATTAAAGTTGATTTATGTGTGTGCCCAGTGAATAAAAACAGCATTATGTCTGCATTCATAATGCTGAGTACTTGAGAAAGCAAGTGTAGCTCCAACCTAATTGTCTTTTTCTGGTTCACTTACCCTCTAATCTCAGTTTGAACAACATCAAAAAAAAAAAAAAAGAATCACTCCTTTACCAAATAAAATGATAATGGAGAACTGCTAGCCCTAAAGGTTTGCTTGTTGTTTGATGCTATAGGTAAAGAAATTTAAATTTATTTATAATTTTTGCATATTACCACTAGAAATTCACACTTATTTTAAGCAGAATTCTGTATTATAACTTTTTGACAAGTATTCTATAGATACCAGAATTTGATAAAAGTATATAATAAGTCGTGGCCAAATGTTCCAATTTCAGTGGTGTGTTTTTCTTCCATTGTCAAAAATCACAAAAAGGCTATTTTTGATATTTTTCTATTTTATTATTAGTATAAATAAAAAAATGTGTATTAACAATGAATTAATGAATTTTTCATTGTTGAGAGTGGAATTATTAATCATTCAATACTTGGTTTACCCAGTAACTAGATGTTTCATTTCTTCATATTCATTTTATTGTGGGAGAAAAATAAGTTTCTAAGAATATGCTTCAAACGGATACCATTGTACTTAACTTAGTTATTGATAATAAAAAAAGGAAGCAAATGGAAGGCCAGATATTATAGGCATGTCATTTAGATGGCTTCACCAAGAAGCTACAACTTCACTCTCCCTAGGGAACTGGACAAAGGAACAATAGACATATGCCCAGGAAAGGTGGGGAACTATTGGAGGTGCTTGCTGTCAATCACACGTAGGGAGAGAGATGGTTGGCCAGAATGGGCATGGCTCTTGCAAGGTCATGACATTTGAGATATTTAATTCCCTGAACAAAGGAGTTCGCTCTTCTGGTTCCTCTTGTGCTTTCAGGAACCTTGGGACTCTTGTTGCTGGGGGCACACTCTCCGGCTTTCGCCCATATGGCCCAGGGCCATGTGGGTCCCACACACAGTGGACTGATGGACTGCAGCCAGCCTGATGCCGTCCTGGTCCTGTCTCCAACATGGAAAGAAAACTCTGGACACGGGCTCTGATTTTAGCTCTACTGAAACCCCAGATACACTCTGAGATTGGATAAAGGGAAACGGGACTTTGGAAACCCAGGCATTTAACTCCATGCGAATAAGAATCACTCATTCTCCTGTGTGAGTCTCAGAACATTATTTTTCTTGAGATATTGTAAGTACTTCACCCCCAGAACCTATTGGGGAAAAGGACCCCCCACTTTTCGCCCAATAACAAAACATGTCTAAATTAATCAGTTCTGAAAACACTGGTAGATTACATAATAGATTTCACAATGGAGAACACTGGCATTACATAGAGAAGTTATTATTAATTTTTTAGACTAAAAGGCAGTAGGGATTACTGGGAGGGCCATTAGACCATACTAGAGTCATCTGAGCTCCAACCCATTTTTATAGGCCTTTTCTGTATTAAAATCTATTTAAATATAATTCTGTCTTGGCATCTACTTTCAATAGAGCATGTCCAACTAATCTATCAAATAATATTGATTCCAATATTTCAAAGGGAAATAATAAAACTAGAGTGATATTAAAAAAAAAATTAACTACTACAGTACAGGCATAGTGAGTTAAAGCAAATACCAGCCAATCAAACAGATTCTAGCTGTAAAAGACTCTGATAGCTGAACCACTGAAAAGTGCCTGGGGTGGGAATGCATATTACTGTGGGGTTTTAGAATAAAAATGAGTGGGAAATAGTGATCTAGATGATTTCTAATCTTTATTCAAGTGATACAATTTTATGAGCAATACCAATGTTATTTTTGCATAATGTTAACAAATTTCAAGAAACCACTATTGTAACTTGACTTTTATTTAATTGTAAATTCACTTTATATATATTGTGCTTTATAGGGTCTCACTAGTGACCTACCAGCCATTTTCCCATATACTCATATATAAATTCTTAATATTATATGGTGAAGAAGGACAAAGAGAGAGAAAAATAAAGGGAAGGAGGAGGAGAGAGGAGAAGAAAGAGAGAGAAAGAGAGATTGATAAATAATGAGAGAGAGAAGAGGGAAAAAAATGAGAGAATTATACAACTGCTTAAATGACATTGAAATCCCATTTTCTTAAATCCTTGGCTAGTCCTCAAAAATCAAGCTGTCTCTATTATTTAATATTCTAACGCTGTTTCAAATTTTGATGGAATTTTAATTCTCGGGTCATGGAGCCTGAGCATTAGGCATTCACAATATTCTGTAATAACACAGAGCCCATGTGGTGAAATTAGATAGAACTGGATTGTAGTCTTGGTCTTGAATTTAGTAACTATGTGGTCCATGACAAGTTATTGAGCATCTCTATGCTTCAGTTTCCTATAAGTATCATGGGAAATAATATTACATATTTTTTAGATCCGTTTTAAAGACTAAAGGAGATATATGCAAAATGTGGAGCACAATGACACGTGTTTAATGAATGTTTGCTGTCATTATCATCATTACCTTATGCCATGTAGCTGAAATATGGCAAAGAATATGAGTCATATTTATCAGAAATCTGAGGTTCTGAGCAAGAAGCAACAGTCTTACCTGCATCTGAGGTGGCTAGGGAGAATAGCTACTCAGTTTATAATAGGCAAAATAAGTAAGGTTCATTTTTTTTCCATTTAACAATTACCTTTTTTTTCTTCTTAAATAATCCTTATTCAATTTTTTAAAATGGTATTATAAATGTTTATACTTACTGGTTTAGACTTAAAACTTTTTGAAATGATCTATGTCTGAGAAAGAGAAATGGAGGCTGTAGTTTTACAATAAACTTTCTTAGGTAATTCAAAAAAATGTCTGGCAAGTATATTACTTCATGGCAGCCAGAACACTGGAAAGATATAATCTTCTGAAGAAAATGGTTCATAGAAATTAGTTTTATGATCCTAGTCTTTTGTAATGCTATCATCTATAAATAGTACAAATATTACTGTGTCTCTAGAATGCATGAGCTTTTAAGGAACAACATAAAAATTACAAATTTGAATAAAGAATATGGATTTTCCTATACTTGTAAAGGTTAGATCTATTATTTTTTTAAATGCTGCTTATGCTTCTGTGAAAAAAAGTAGTAGTTTTAACTACTTTACAAAAGCTACCCTATGGATTAAAATCCTATTTAATCTTGAGCCAAACCCCAAAAGTATAATTGTGTCTTAGATCTTACTTTTTAACTTAAAGGAATGTCTAAAGCTGTTACAGGTTACTGTGTCTATTCTATTATAGAATGGTATTGGACTTGTGGACTCTAAACTAAGCAGAACCAGTATTAGTCCATGAGTAGATTGCAGTCTAGGGTGACTTAATTTGTTGGCTAGCATTTCCCAATACAGCAAACCAGACTGCACTGTTCCAAATCCCTAAAGTCTGACTCCATACTGACTTAATTTATAAGGAACAAATTACCATTCTCCCTCATATAGCTTCAAACTTGGGAAAATGAGGCATATCAGAAAATATGTGATTTAAAAGAAAACATACATACCAAAAAAGTCAATATTCACATTTTGGTTAATCCATTCATTAATTGAAAAATTTTTGAAGAATTCATATATGAAAGGCCTTATGTTAGGCACTGGGTATATTTTATTATTTTATTTGGCCTATTTTATGTTGCCAAACTAACACATATGATAATGTAATGTGTATGAACCAATCAGTATCATGCATTTGATAAATATTTATCAAACATTTCTCACATAAGGTTTGTGGAGAGGGGGGAAATTATAAATCAGACATAGGTCCTCCTCTCAAAGAGGATTTAAGAGAATAATGACATGCAACACAAATATGCTGCAAGCACAAAAAGTAGGTAATAGTATGGACTGTAACTGATGTACTAAAATGATGAAGAAGCAGAATACATATCAAGTAGACTTTTTTGGAGATTCCTAAGAAAGTTAAAAGGTAGAGATGGGAGAAAGTATAATCTAGGTTGGAAAATGCAGGGTGTCCCAAAAAATGTATATACACTTTAACATCTGATAGCTCAATTTTGAAAATTAAATGTATTTAAATAAACACTGCCTTTATAATTATTCAAAGTGTGTGTATACATTTTTGGGACACCCTATATTGATGATATGGATGCTCCTGGCTTATATGCATTCCAGAAATATCATTTGATTGGAGTATAGAATACATGAAACTGTGACTGACCATCAAGGATTTCATCCAAACTCAACTGCATTCTGAAATATCATAAAAATATAGTAAAAACTCTATAAGGATTTCATTTTTGTAAAGTCATGGGGAGACAAAAGGTTTTATATATAATACTAACATAATCAGAGATATGCTCAAAAATTAATCTGATAGCAGTATGTTGGATGAAACTGGAGAGGATAAAAATTAGAGGCAAGAAACACATAAAAGTAATTATTGACAAAACAAAGTTTAAACTTCAGTGATTGCAATTCCATGTTTCATGGATTCACATTTTAAAATCTCTGGAGGAAGTCAGCTATTTTTGGAAGTCATAAAACAATCCTCAGTTTCAATTTTGTCATTTTTGCCTCTAGCAATGTTTCAGGCTTAATTTGCTCTAGGACCCAATTTTTGTCTTTCTGTGGTCCAAGGCATCCATAGAGTTCTCCTCCAATACAATAAATGAACCATTTTTAAAATCAACCTTATTCACTGTCCAACTTTTACATCCGTACATAGTTAACTGAGAATATGAGCGTGTACATGACCTTAGCCTTGGTCTCTAATGACATACCTTTACTCTTAAAAATCTTTCCTAATTTCTCTACTGCATCCCTTTCTGAGACTTAGCCTTCTCTTGTTTTCTTGGCTACAGTCTCCAACTTAATTGATAATTGAACCAACTATACTCAATTTTATTACAGCCATGTGCTGCATAACATAAGTCCCAGTCAACAATAGGTCGCATATACGACAATGGTCCCATAAGATTATGATGGAGCTGAAAAATTCCTATCACCTAATGATGTCATAGCTCTGATAACATCATAGCACAATGCATTGCTCACAGGTTTGTGGTGATGCTGGTGTAAACAAATCTATTGAACTACCAATTACATAAAAGTATACAACTACAATTATGTATAGTACATAATACTTGATAAATGACTAAGTTACTTGGTTATATATTTACTACACTATATTTTATTGTTATTTTAGAGTGTACTTTCTACTTACTAAGAAAATATTGCTATAAAACAGTACGCCATGTTAAGCAGCAGCCTCATACATCTTCTTTACTACTTCTCTTGAATCCATCATTTTCTTGTGTTGTTTTGTACAGTAATGTGCAGTACAGGCTTAAAACCTAAGAGCAATAGGCTATACCATAGAGCCTAGATATGTAGTAGATACCATCTAGGTTTGTGTAAACACAAGGACAAAATTTCCTAACAATGCATTTCTCAGAAAAAAAAAGTGTATCCTGATTATTAAGTAGTGCATGACTGTATTCTATACTTTATTATCACTGTTATATCACAATTATATAAGAAGTATTGCCAAGGTAATAAAGTTCTGTTTGGTCCAGTCTTAGTTTGATTCTGCTTCATTGTGCTGAAGTTCAACTATGTTGTGTGTCTGTATTTTAATTTTTATTATTGATTTTATCGAGAGAGAGAGGGAGATGGGGAGGGAAAGAGGGAGAGTGTGAATTATGTGTGTTTGGGAGAGGGAGGGAGGAAAGGAGAGAGAGAGAGAGAGAGAGAGAGAGAGAGAGAGAGAATTATTGTTCCACTTATTTATGCACTCATTGGTTGATTCTTGTATAGGCCCTGATGGCGGATAGAACCCGGAAACCTTGGCATATCGTGACAACACTCTAACCAACTGAGCTACCTGGCCTGGGCTACTAAGTTTTTTTTATCATATTCAATTATTAAAGTGAGAAGAATGTAAACATTGATAGTTTCCTCCTTATTTTTCTCTTTCTACACATGGTCTTGGTAACTTGTATAATTCCCTGGAGATCACTTATGTAAAAAAGACTAACTCAGAAACATCCTTCACTCTAATATAACAAATTCAAATTTTAAATACTGTGTGCCTCCAGCATTGTCCTAATTTTACAGCATATCTTTAAAAATAGAGTCAATTTTGCTATAATTGTTTCATTTACTCTTCCTCATAATTGCGTGCCCTATCTCATTACTAACACTAAGGTGATGCTAACACCCTGCTTTAAAATTATTCAAAATAAATTATAAAAAGTAGCTTCCAAATAATTCCCCTGACACTTCTGGAAACAGTATCTTTTAATTACCTTAAATAATTTTGACCTACTTTTTTCTTTCATTTTTGGGAGAGTGCTAGAAACATTCTCTCTAAAATTTCACTCTCTTGCCACTTTGCTTGAGTGGATGAATTCTATAACTTACTATTTGTTTTAGATCACTCTAATATGTCAAAAAGAAGGTTTTGACCAGGAAAATTAAAATGACCTTGTATTTTAAGATAAAAATAAAAACAAAATTTCAGTTTGAACACTTTGCAATTTATTGTGTTATATACTCCAATGACCACTTACTAAGAATGCATAAGTAGGTTTTAATTAAAAACAAATAAAATCCTGGGTCTAAATCCTATGATTTTTTTTTAAATATATATGTTTTTATAAATTTTAGAGAGAGAGAGGAAGGAAGAGCAAGAGAAAGAGAGAGAAACATTGATGGGAGAGAAACGTTGATTGGCTGCCTCCTGCACCCCTACTGGGGATCTAGCCCGCAACCCAAACATTTGCTCTCACCTGGAGTTAAACCAGTGACCTCCTGGTTCATGGGTTGATGCTCAACCACTGAGCCATACCAGCCGGGCTAAAACCCATTATTTTCCAACTGAAACATAATAGATAAATTTGAGAAATTGAAGGTTCGTGCTGAAGTCATAATTTATGTTTAAAGATCAAATATAAGAAATAGTTCATTTGTCAAAAATTATTTGCTCACATACATGTGCTTTTATTTCTGGACCTCAATTCTGTTTAATTGGTCTGTGTGACTGTTTTTCTGCCAATACCATGCTGGTTTTTTTTCCCCTTTTTTTCATATATCTTTATTGTTGAAAGTATTACAGATGTCCCCTTTTTTTGTTTGTTTGTTTGTTTGTTTGTTTGTTTCCCAATTGATCTCCCTCCTCCCACACCTACCCCTACCAAGCCTTTACCACACTATATATGTACACCAAGGGTCATGCTTATATACATATAAGTTCCCTGGTTAATCTCTCCTCCAATCCCTCATCCCTCCACCTTCCCTTTGAAATTCATCAGTCTGTTTCATGGTTCTGTGTTTCTGGATCTATTTTGTTCATAAGGGAAATAAAGACAAAAATAAATGAATAAGACTATATCAAACTAAAATGCATCTGCACAGCAAAAGAAATGTCCAACAGTGCAAAAAGGCAACAAACAGAACGGGAGAAGATATTTGCAAACAACAGCTACAACAATATATTAATATCCAAAGTATATAAAGAACTCATACAACTCCACACCAAACAAACAAACAATCCAATTTTAAGAAATGGGCAGAGGACATAACAGACACTTCTGCAAAGAAGACATACACATGGCCAACAGATATATGAAAAGATGTTCAACTTTACTCCCTATTAGGGAATGCATTCAAAACTACAGAGATACCTACCACCTCACACCTGATACAATTATCAATAAGACAAGTAGTAAGTTTTAGAGAGGTTATGGAGAAAAAGGAACCCTCATTCACTGCTGGTAGAACTGGTACAACCACTATGGAAAACAATATGGAAGTTCCTCAAAACATTAAGAATAGAGTTACCACATGACCCAGCAACCTCGCTTCTGGGTATTTACACAACAAATTTGAAAACATATATGTTCATTGCAGCATTAGACACAGTGGCTGAGACATGGAAACAACTGGACTGTCCTTTGCTAAGTGATTATAGACAAAGAAGATATGATACATATATATAATGGAATACTACTCAGCCCTAAGAAAAGATGAAATACTGCCATTTATGACAACATGGAGGGACCTTGAGAATAACATGTTAAATGAAATGTCAGACAGAGGCGGTTACCAGCAGGAAGGGGGGTCAAGGATAGGAAAGGGTACAGGGGGTCAAATATTTTCTGATGGAAGATTTGACTTTGGGTGGTGGGTACACAAAGCAATATACAGGTGATGCATCATAGAATTGTACACTTGAAACCTATATAATTATTAACCTAATAAGTTTAATTTAAAAAAAAAAACTCAAGCATGAATAGAAAGCAAAGAGAAACAAAAAAAGTAGTTCAAATCACAAAACAGAAATACAATTACATTTAATCACATGAAAAGATAAAACTTAGATATAGATTCAGGAGACTTACGATGTGAAAACGAAGTAAGAAACAAAAGAGGAAACTGTATATAATAAAACAAATATTTCTCTGAGAAGCACTCTTAATAAAAATTGAGCTTATATATCAAAATTGTTCATCAAGATCCAGGAAATATCGATTAATAAATATATGTGCCTCAGAATATTCTGTTATAGTTCTGGTGTTTTTGTGTATATGTTCATGTACATCTATTTTATATTATATATATATATTTAGACCACTTAGCTGCACAATCGACCACAGCTGAAAACAGTTTGGAATAATTACAGACAATTGAGTAAAAAATATACACCATATAGCATTCACTTGTCAGAATAAAAGTCATTCACAGGCATGCAAGGGTCCAGAGGGTACCCTGTCTACTTCATCTAGGAATATTCTTGATAAAGAATTCTAACCAAAGTACATGTGAATTAGACCAGAGACCTGGCGGTAGAAAAAAAGATGAGATAAAAAACACTGATGAAAAATATAGTTGTATCTTTATCTATGAGAGTATACTATTAAATCAGGATTCATGGAAAAAAGGGAACATATTTTAAGAAAAATTATAATAATACTAATTAAATGCACTCAGGATGATACAGGACAATAACATCCTTTAAATGTCTCATTTGCAAAGTGCTGGGAGAAAAGTAAGAATGAGAACATAATCTCAAAGGCTTATCTTATTGGGGGAGGAGCAAAGGAACAAACATTAGAATACCTTTGTGGGGGTAATAATTTGTATCTTCTTTCTATTTAATAGCAGAAAAAATATATTTTATAATGAACATCATGTAATTATCCTGATTAGTAAGTGTAATTCAAGGGAATAGAATAGCAACTTTATTAAATCAGTAAAGAAAATAATTCTTAAAAAAACTAATAAATGTAGAGAGATGAAATAAATTTTTTAAAAACTAAATGAGTGAGTTAAAATTCCCAAATGAAAGGAGAAACCTATTGGGTTAAATTTAAAAACCCTCTCATTGTTTAAGTAACAGACTTAAAGAGATACAGAAAGGT